>NW_024582908.1:280591-281764 GCF_018398535.1 Haplochromis burtoni
ACACACACACACACACACACACACACACACACACACACACACACACACACACACACGAGCGTGCAGGCGGGCAAGAAAACAGGCTGTGTGTGTGTGATTAGGGCTGACTCAGAGTATCTATTTCAAACTTGCTGATGTCCCTGTTTGCCCACTGACACGGCATGTTCCTGTCATGATTAGGCCCTTTGGGATGGAAATGAGTGCCGACAGGCCTCACGCCCACACCTCTCTCCATTCGGTATCCCTCCACCTCCACACAGCTGAGGAAGGAGAAATGGAATAGAGTCAGTCAGCACAGACAGGGCATAGGTCAGTAAAAGCAGAAGTGTCTTCCCTCTGTGTGACTTAATTATAAACACACGTCATACACTTCTAACTGCAGGCATAGCTTTCATATCCCATGTTCTAAAAGGATGCTAAATAAGAACAGTGAATATTCCACTTAGTCTGCTTTTGCTACCTTCGGCTTCCTGCAAACCACTGGCACAATACATGTGGCTTTGTGTTATTGGGATTGGCCCGTGGCTGCTGCTTGTGGCTCTGTGGGTCAGCGCTTGGTTAATGCTCCATTAATTTACTTCTTTCTCACTCGCCACTCTTGGACAGGGGCATGCACGCGCACTGACAAGGTGATTGATTGAATAAACAGCTGTCAGTAGTTGGAGATAACCTTACAAGCATCACTCCACTGTCTTCAAGACGAACACATATGCCTGTTGCCAGGTCCCAGGAGTAAAAGCAGCATTATACATGCTGACACACACACACACAGACACACACACACACACTGGGATCATTAGATCACAATTTATCACGTATGTTCAAACTAGGCAGCCGGTGATTTATGATGTGCTGATCTCTTGGGCTTTCCTTTTCTCTTTTCTAAATCCACCAAGTTTGATTTTAATTCTTTTTGAATTCTAAGAGTGTGTTTAAAAGTAAGGGGCCGTGAAAATATTCTTCTGACCCAAAACCTTTCCCCAGTGACACAAAAAGTATTGTGCATATAGTAGCAGTTGTGCAGTTCCTACCGATGTAAGACGAATGCATTTTCTATTCATTCTGCCTCTTATTTACCCACAGAAAAATTCCAATTGTCTTGAACAGACAGCATACATCCATACTCCTGCACACACACACACACACACACACACACACACACACACACACACA
>NW_024582908.1:281784-304216 GCF_018398535.1 Haplochromis burtoni
CACACACACACACACACACACATACACACACACACCTTTCCACTTGCTACCCCTCAGTCGGCCATCTCTTCATCCCTCCTCTCCTCTGTACGGCACCGACATTTCATTTGCTTTTCTAAAAGTGACAACCCCAGGGAGCGAGGGAGGGATAGTGAAAGACCCCGGTGATGAGTTTTGAGCAGGGCGTGGAGGAGTGCTATTTAAAAGTGCCATGCATCACTGTCAGGGAGTGAGACTGCACACAAACACACACACATACGCACATATGCTCAGACAGACACAGGGAACGCACACGCTCGCACAGAGCAACGCAAAGCAGCCCGGGTGGCAAACTGAAGTTGACCCCCGTTCCATTTCATCAAATGTTCCCTGAATGAGCCACACAGCCTCATCTATTTTGCACGCGCGCCCATACGGAGGCAGTGATCAGCCTAGTGTCTAGCCTGGTTAAATCACAGCTCACTTAAGAGAAAAACCATATCACTTCACTGGGAGACCCACGCACACACACACCTTGCTAGTCCCATTTGTGTTAATGCGGCCCCCTGGTTTTGGGCTTTAGGGCTCATATTCGCCATTATGGAGATGATGGCTTTACGGAGCCCCTCTCACCTCACCTTGCATCGGTCTCGGGGAAAGACAGGGGAGAGTCGAAATGAAGGCTGACACCTCGGCGGGATTTATTTGATTGCGGATGCGAAGCAGTGTCATTCTGGAGAAAGGGAGAATGCAACGGGAGGAGGAGGTGGAGGAGGAGGCCTGGACCCGGAGGCTAAGTGAAAGGAAGAAGAGGAGAAGATGGTGGGGTGAAGGGAAAGAACGACAGAAATAAAGGAAAGGAAAAGAAAGAGATTGGAAGGGAAGGGAGGAGGAGTCGGGGGGAAGCAGAAGTGGCCCTCTTTCCCTTTCGTGAATCAAATCAAATTCCCCTTATCGCACATTATTTGAAGAGGTTATCGGGCGCGGTAATGCGGTTACACGCCGGGCCGCGGCTGAGAGATTTCCTTGTTTACCGATGTTGGCGGGTGTTATAGCTAACCGGCCGGGCGAGCGGGAGAGGGGAGGGGAGAAGAAGGGAGGTGGAAGAGGAGGAAGGGAAGACGAGAGACAAGAGGGTTGTAGGCATAAACACTTGATGCATGTCAGAAAACTCATTTAGGGGAACAACAAGGAGGGGGAATGGAAGTGTGTGCGCGCGCATGTGTGTGTATATACACATAAGGTGAAGACAGTTGTTCAAGGACAGAAAAACAGCCTCTACATGTAGACACTTTGTAATTCCATTTGGGGAATGTGCAAGTGTGCCTGTTGCGGTGTGTTTGTGCGAACGTAGCATACAAACATACTCTGTATATGCCAAGCCATAAATCCGGCCTTCCTGTTTTCTGACTCTTACTGTTGCGCTTAAATCCAGTTTACATGCTCGGTGCTCATTAGCTGATTGTGTGCACCCTTTACAAGTCAATACAATTCCTTGCAGAAGATATAAAAAATAGAAAAGAGTGATCAAGTTCATGGAAAGTCAAACATTTTGGTTTCTTTCTAAACTCCTTCATAAAGAGGACACGTTTAACCCAAAAATCTGTAAGTTTTTATAAAAGTGCATTTCTTACTGCCATGTGCCATCAAGGCAAGCTATAAGAAGCGCATAGAAAATGGGAAGGGTTCAGTGTACACCAATCTCCTACTTCCTTAGAGGCCGCCATGTTGGGCGAGATAAAGGCAGACAGATGACACGCAATCCAGGTCATTAAATGGGATTTGGAGCCACAGTTTTGTGAGTACATGCTTTGCCTCTTAGCCCATTGAGCCATGAGGACACCCCAAATGGTGTTTTATCTCTGGTCCCATTGAGAGAGAGTATTGAGCTGACAATCCCTGTCCTCTCTGGAGGTGGCCTTTTACCTCAGCTCATTGTAGTCTGAGACTGGGAGCCTGTGCTATCTAGCATCTATTGATTCCCACTTCATCTGGACCAAAGCAAGGAAGAGGGAGACAGGGTAGCACCAAGAGACTGAAGAGAGAGGAGAAAAAGTTTTTATTTTACAAAGAAGAAGAAGAAGAACGCCAGTTGAAGTAACGTTTTCATCATTTCGTGATGACTAATGATTTACCAATTTTCAGCAGCTTTTGGCTGCGCAGCCTCTGAAGTCTGAGATTTTTGAAAATAAGGATCACTCATATTTATTAGTGCACAATAAATATGAAAAGGGATATGAGGAAGAAAAGGAAGAAAGGAAGAAAAAGCAGTGTTGCAAATGGGGAAAATGAACATGTAGAGTTAGGAAAGCAGAAAGTAAGGCTATTAGGATGAAAGTGAAACAAAAGGAAAGGAAGGGATGACAAAGAAAAGAAGATCCCTCCTCTTTGCTCTCCACTCTTCCACATGATCTGGCTCTCTCCTCCTCAACATCTGCTGTCTGTAATTGCCTGTCGAGTTGTGTTTGTATGTGCGGCTCCTCTCATTATTTGAAAAGCCTAATCAAGGACGTATTTTGGGGTGATCATTGATTAAATTTAACATCGTTTCTGTTTTTTGAAAAAATAAAAATAAAACAGCCTTATGGTTATCTTTACAATTTTCAGTCATTCCAATGACAGATTCACAAAGCTGAACTAGGAATTAGCTACTCAATTTGTCGTGTTAGACCAGCATAAGTGTCGTGTCAGCAGTACAGCAGTCAGTAAATAAATCAGAAAAGTCAGAGGATATGCTTCCTGCCAGCTCGGTGACTTATTGTTTCGTGAAGCCACTGAGATCTGTTAACTGGCTCAAGTGACAGAGATGAAAGAAGGGAAAGTGGTGACAGGAGGAAATAAGGAAGAAGAGGAAAAGAGAGAGATAGTGATCTGGAAAGGAGAAGGAGTAAGTAAAGACAGATGGAGGGACTGGGAGAAGGAGAAAGAAGGAAAAGGAAGTCAGACAAAGAGAGATAAGACGATCCATCTTGGCACATTTTGTAGGGTGGGAGGGTTCAGGCCTATATTCCATCATGGCTGTCAAGGAGACGCACACCTTCTCTTGGCTCTCCTGCTCCATCCATCCATCCATCCCCTCGTTTGGGCAGCCGACCAGTGCTTCACTGAGGAGTCTCAACACTAAAAAGTCCTGTCAGTCCTATTTCCTTGTTATTGTCCGACCGTCTTCTCGCTCCAACCCCCCCTCCATCTTCTGCAGCTCTGGTGCCTTCCCCGTGCTACCCAAGATTAAACGCTCCCTCGTCGCGCCGCAGGGGGAGTGTGTGTGTTTTGAGTGTGTGAAGTCTAAAGCGGGACATGCGGATACACACATGTGTTTGCGTGTCGCCCCAACATTAATCATCTTTAAGGGGCTGACAAGCAGGGTGTGCGACATCGCATCACATCAGTACCACCCCACCCCCCCATCCCTCCCAACCCTGCTTCTCCTCCTCTTCCTCCTTCGAGGGATTTTTCTGTCCGTTCGGCTCTCCCCATCGCTCACTTCCCTCGGGGAGCACTTGACAGGGAGAGGGGAAAAATAAGAGGAAGGGAAAAGAGAAAGTACATGGGAAGTAAAAATGACAGGAAAGGAGGAAACACCACAACAGCAAACAAGTTTAAAAAAAGAAAAGAAAGAGATGAAGAGTGAAAGTTTTGACAAGACTTTTAGGGCAAATAAACATTGCATGGCATTACATTTGGATTAATTGGGGGCCCGTTTTTGACTGAAAGATGTTTCATTTGCTAATTTTGCAAGTTTTATGTTATAATTTTCATATGGAGACACACTTGTTGCTGATATATTTAATATTTTTTAGCTTTAAAAAAAATCTGACTTTTAAAAAAATGCAAAGTTTCCCTTCAGTGTTTGATTGAATGCTTTGTGTTGCAGGATTTATGAAATTATCTATTTATTTTCACATATTGGGGCTGATTTTATATTGTGGTCTACGTTTAGTGCTGCTTTTATGTTTTTGGTGACAGCAGTTCCCATCTCTGTTGGTGCTAAAAGCTGTTAGCTGTATTTATTCCATCACATCAGAGAAAGTCAAATTTGCATGTCTTAGGAATATGTTTGGTGTTAATGTGCTGGCTCATATTTTCTGTAAAAAAAAAAAAAAAAGTTTGAATTCAAACCACTTCACACAACCCAATCATTCCTCCACTTTAGTATGTTTTCCTCTTATTCATTGTTGCTTTTCTGTTGTCGTAAATGTGCAGCTACATGTCTTTATCATCAGTCTGCCAGTACAAAAATAACCTCATTCACAGAGAATCTTTCAAACTTCAAAAGAAAATCACCTCTTATTGAAATGCACAAAGTAAACTTTCACCATGCAAAACAAGCGTTTGCACTTTTTTTTTGGACTCAACAATAATCAAGCATATGTTTGTGTGCGCGTCCGCGACCTCCAGGAGTGCGTTTGTCTGCAGAATAGAAAGCGGCCCCATCGGCTGCAGAGGGGGATTGGATCTGTTCTTTGTTTGCTGTGGCGGATGGCGGACGGCTTCAGCATGACTCAAATTATCTTGTCAAAGCAATAAAGGGGAGAGAGGAGGTGTGCAGGGGCTGAGAGGGGGGCTAAAAAGGAGATGAAGAAACAAGGAGAGAAAGGGAAAAATCAGAAAGGAGAGGGGTAGTAAGGGAGAGAGAAAGGAAGAAATGAAAATAAAGAAGATGAAAAAGAAAGGAAGAAAGAAAAAGCAAAGAAAGGATTGTAGGGAGAATCAGAATGCAAAAAGAGAAGGAAACATGTAAAAAAGAGATAGAAAAAGAGAGAAAGAAGGTAATCGATTACCTATTTTTCAAAGTCACTTAACGTGTCCAGTGCTGTGGGCTGTGTTAAGCAGCAGTGCAGGAGAATGGGAGGCTAGTATGCATGCACACGCTCTGAGAAAAGAAGGGCAGCGGCAGAGGTGGGTTGTGGAGGGGGGGCGTTTGTGCGTGCTTTCCGTTACTAATTGTAACATGAGTCCTTTTGCAGGAAACTGTGAGCAAGGATAAATGCCCCCCAAGGGCTGCATGTGTATGTATAGGAGTGTGTGTATGTAATGTTTGTGCATTAAAAAGAAAAGAAAAAGAAAACGGTTCACTAAAGACAAGGCAGACAGGGAGTCCCCCCGTACCTGGTCCCCTTGTTGCCGTGGTGACAAGCGGTCTAAACGGGATGTCCTGGCTGAGGCGGGGCCTATTGTTTGCGGGCTAAAAAAAGAACTATTTGATTGGCTATCCAGGAAATCAGGAAGTGTCCTCCAACTCTAAGCACTGATATGATTTCAATAGATGGTATTTTTAGCCAGGTTAGACAGACAAAGCACAAACACAAAAATGCATACGTTCCAACACGTACGCAGTGCTCGACACAATAACACATACACACAGAGAAACAGGTGTGGCCCCACCCTATGCCCTGCTGATCAAGGACAATGAAGTGAGGTAGTGTTGGCAGACTCTATACAGCATTATCTCATCCATGGCAGACACTTCTTTAACTCCCCTTCTAACACCACCTCCCGCTTTGACCCCAGAGCAACATTACACAATGGATACTGTAGAGCACTCTAGTCCGCTTTTGTAAGCGTGTAATCCAGAAATGTATACTGTGATGCTTGCTGAGGATGCTGGCTCCTTAAACCCATTTTCTTGCTTTTACCCTGAAACTTCTGCTTCACTGCCGCATGACAAAGTCTGTCAATACCATGCAAAGAGATTTATGTAGGGAATTTATGCAAGGTCACCACATGCTCTAGCATCTTGTCAATCACAATGTGGCCGTGTCCTAAAGCATACCCTGCATGTTTTTACTGTATGGAAACATATTTTTGTGAAGTGACCATTTTGACTTAAATAAGGTTTGACGTGAGTGACTGAAACAATGATCTAGGAAAATGCCAACTGAAGTTGTAGATGGAGTGAGTAGTAGGGTTTGCGATAGGACCCATTTTTGCACTCATAGAAGTTGCCCCCTGCTGGCCATTGTAAAACTACATTTTTAAGGTACTTCCACACTAGCTTCATTTGTACTCGATGGGATTCTGCAGTAATAAAACAACAGTAATAAAAAATAATATTTGAGGTGCATTCTGATACCATATATTTAAACACACTCAACATGTAAGGTTTGTGCATGAAAAAAGAAATGGTTGGGTGCTTATATCTCTTATGCTGATATTCTTGTCACTGTGTGTTTCTCTTCGTTGGTGTCTCCAGGTAAAAAGAAGATGTCCCTGTATGACAGCCAGGCTCCAGTCTGTCCCATCTGCCAGGTGTTGCTCAGGCCTGGAGAGCTACAGGAACACATGGAGACAGAGATAGAGAGGCTAGCCACCATCTGCCTCAGGTAGGACTGAGCTCTCTCCTTAACAGAGTCAAATATTTATTATAAGCGTTACTTTAATGATCTGTAGGTATGTATATATGTCTTTATATACCCTGTTTGGGTCAGTCTCAATGAAACTGTGCACGAACATGTTACACAAACTATTAACATCTATATGTTTAAAGCTAAGTTTAACTTACAATAACGGACACGGTTGAATGAAGGTATAATGAATCCTGTAATCTTGAAATGGAAACATTGTCCTGGGTATGAAATAACAAATTGGGATGTCTCATAATTTCATTAAATTAAATAACATGAATCATATTACCAGGATATATTGGTTGATACAGAGTAATTTTGAAGGATTATTACCGCCTGTATTTCAACTCAGATTTTATGTCCAGCTCGCTGACCTATTTTTTTATTCTGAACAAAGATTTTGATATCATAAATCTGCATAAAAGGCAGGAGCACGCTGTCAATGCAAAGCTAAGTGTTTCCTACAGGGATTAGGATTCAAACCCGTGACCTCAAGTTCACTTCTGCCCCCTTTTTTTCCCCACACGGCAGTTGCACGAGCTGTTTTACGATGGACAAATCAACTCCGAGCCCTTGTAACGATGGAACACAACCATTAGGACCCATATTTCACCTTGACCACGCGTCGGGTTTTGTGTGTGCACCTACGTCTGTGGTTGTGACCCGGTGTCCACCTAAGCGGCCCAGTTTTATGATAGTACCCATTAACCTGAAGGAAAAGGGCAACAGATAGCGTCACCCCAAGTGGAAATCACACTTCATTTACCCACCGTTTACACTGTGCGCACCCCTCCTCTTGTCTCTCCCTGTCCAAACACTATACCACTTGTTTCTTCTCTTCCATTTATTTGCAATCATTTATTTATTTGATTTTTTTCAATCTCTTTCTATAAATCTTGTTTTTCCCCTTTGCTTAATAGGCCTTTACTGTTCTTTTTTCTCACATCTCATCTATGTTTCATTAGTTATTTCTTCATGATCTTTTGATTTTTAAGTCAGTTCCAGTCATTTAAGACCAAAGCAATGGCCTAACTTCCGGAATAAGTCAATTTGTATATATTTTATATAGCTATGAGCTTTCTATTGTAACCCAACAATACTACAGAGAAAACCCCAACAATCAAACAACCCCCGTTGAGTAAGCTGACAGCTGGAAGTAAAAACTGCCTTTTAACGGGAAGAAACCTCCAACAGAACCAGGCTCAGGGAGGGGCATATGTATGGAAAATAGGACAGTGCAGGAGAAACCGATGGACAGAGATGGATTGCCTGCCAAAAAAGAAAAATGAATCAAACAAATAATAGAAAACAAAGAAAATGTAAATGTATAATTATGAAGAGCATATATGTATGGAAAAGAATGGAGGAAATGAGCAAACTGAGCATCAGCCAGGCATTATTGGACAAATAGCCAAATCTTGTTTTATTTTCTGAGCTATCAGCCACATCTCAAGGCTTTAATCCGTGGATAGAATTGGTTCAGTTGTCATCCAGAAAGCCAGGAGATGTGGCTGGGAGCTCTGGGGAAACGTGGGAGCCATGCATCATCTAATAATATGGCAAGGTGTCTGTGTGTGTTTTAATAATTAATAAAGGTTAGTAGTTTGTCCTTCCTTCTGGCAGTGTGGGATGCTAGCCCTGGGAAGCCTAGTTCCGATGTCCACTCTCTGTCTCTCTCTCTCACACACATACACAGTTATTTAAGGAAATAGCATCATCCCGGCCTGAGAAGGGATGGTGGCTAATGTCACAGCTGGCTGATTTGCCTACTTGCCATTAGATCCATACGTACACCACAGAAAAAGGGAACAAGAAGAAGCAAGAACGGAGATGTTGAAGATATTTTGTAAAAAGGACTTCCTCTGTATCTGTGAGTGATCTAAAGAAATGTGAACAGGAGATAAAACCTAAAGGGTTGTGTGCATTATATCACAAAACTAACCCGCCAATTCTAAATGGCACACCCACCCACCGTGTCTCCTTCTCTCTGGCTCTCTGCATGGGAGCTGCCATTATTGGAAGTGACAGTGGGAATTTGGTCCAATTTGTGGTAAATGTGCCTTTAATGACGAGCAGCGCTTGCTGAATGAAAGAACTGTGGGTATGGAAACGAAGGTGTGTGTGTGTCTGTGTGTCTGTGTGTGTGTGTTTAAGAATCATGTGTTTCTACTTGTTTTGCCCTTCTGTCCTAGTTGCTCTTGCTTCATGTAAATGTACAAGTGTTTGATTGCAACTGTCAGTCCGTGTCCTCTCTTCTGACTGCGAGCTCTGTCACTTGTTCATAGGACATGGCTTTTCATGTTTAGTCATCGAAATCACACACACACACACACACACACACACACACACACACACACACACACACACACACACACACACACACACACAGTTTGGCAAATGGAAATCTATCATGCCCTGTACATGTCAGGTGGCTTGGGGCAGGCAAAGTAATCTACATACCCCATCGCCCCCCTCCTCACCTCTGCTCCTCTTCTTCTCCCTCCTCCTCTATAATCAATTTGCCTCCACTCAAGCCCCCACCTCTCCACCAGATGACACAAAAAGGCAAAAAGCAATCAGTACCTTGAGTTTAGTGCCATCCCTACATTCTTCCATTCTTCCCTCCATCTCCATCCACCAAGAAACGACTTATTCATCTTTAGTTGGTTCTCTCTCTTTGCCCCCTCTGGTTGGGAGTGGAGGTGTGAGGCCGTCACTACAATTCAGTAGCACTGTGTACGACCAATGCAGATTTAACCAGGATGGAGGTGAGTGGGCAGATTTAGTTAATTGAATTCCATCAAATTACTGTTCAAACCAAATTCAACAGGCACTGCTAGCACTAAAAAATAGGATAAATATACAATCCTGTTGTTGATACTTACAGTCTGAGTAATGTGAAATACTCCACAGTAGTTGCATAGTGAGATCAAGGGATACTTTAAACAATTACAGCAGTCTGAGATTGCATATCTGTGACACAGCTGGAAATCGCCACTATTGCATACACAAATTATTAAATCTCTGGAAGGATATCTGGATCTGAATAGTTTCATATATTGTGTTGAAAACTTGACAGTGATTTTCTTATCTCAAACTATATATAAGTAAATAGTTAATTCCAAATTTTGCCTTGTTTCTTACAATCTTTTATTAAAAAAAAATCCAGATTCAGATCTGGAGCACTTCCAAAGCTGAATATAATAATAATAATAATAATAATAATAATAATAATAATAATAATAATAATAATAATAATAATAAGCTTTATTTTAATAGTATTTTTTATAAAGCAGAGTTTATAAAGTGATTTGGCAAGCAGGCGGAAGCAAAAGCAACCAGAAAGCCAAACATTAAAGTCACACCCAGCCCTGATGAGTAAAATTCTGCAAACAAATGTGCCAAGCAATTCGCATTACTCCTTTGGCAGAGTTACTTACTTACATGCAGAGCAATAAGATGACCTTCAAGTGTAAATGGACTGTGTTTACCAGGGTGCAAGGGACTTAAATAAGACACTTTTGAGTTGCTTGTATGAACAGCATCGACAACAGCAAATCTTCTAGCTTTATCTCTAAAATATTGACTCAGGAAGGTGTAACAGCCTCCAGAGTTCTTGAAGTGTCCCCTTAATATTTGTGAAAAGAGCTTCAGCACAAGAAATGATTGCAAAATAAATAACAATAGTAACTTAAATATTAGTGTATGTAATGGTTATTATGTGTACCTTTGCATAACATAAAATTCACAAAGACAAACCGTCTATACAGAAATCAACTTTTTAGACCCTGTTAAAAATGATGATGAACTAAAAATGTAATAATTAGAATGTTTTAATATAATGGATCAAATTTCCACAGCTATTTCTAGATTTGATACATAACCCTGTACATTTTATACATATCTTCCTACAATTTTTAAATTTTTCTATACATATTCTGTACATTGTTACCTATGCACAATTCGGCTGCTTATGTTTATAGGACCACCTTCTGTCTTCCTTTTATATTTAATTTTTTCCTTGCTGCAAGAGCTCTGTAACACTGAAATTTCTCATCTGTGGGACAATAAAGGTTTATTCTATTCCAGTTTTATTTTATTGTGGATGGTAAATGACAAAATGTTACTTTTGACCTGCAAATTTTAATATCCATCTGATACCAAGTAATCATCGGGCCTACGTTACCAATACCAATATATTTAACCATAAGTCAGCTTATGCAGGGAAGAACAGTGTGACAAGACTCATTAATTTGTAATTTCTGAACACATTTTAATGACCACTAAATCACTCCGAGTTTTAATTTCCACAATAATTTGTTAACAAAACAAAACACGCCTTTCAGCTTTTCATGCATTTTGAAACTGTTGTTTTTTTCTGTTTTTTTAAAGAACTGAAATGTAAATGTGCCTGTCTCTAAAGGACTTTGTGTCAGCATTTGTTGTTTTTTAAAATACATGGTTGAGTATATAGTTTCATTTCCCCAAAAACCCTGAAAACCGATTTATCGCCATTGTTTGGACTAAATATTAAACTTACAGGCTATAAACACAATATCAATCCTATCATGCTGGTATCAATCTGATACCATTACCAGCGTTTGTATCGATACTATTGTGCTAGTATCGGTCAGCACTGATAATATTTATATATATTTGGATCAATCTACCTACCTCTGCAAAAAGCTATAAAAACTATTTGTGTGAGGCACCGACATGCCCTTACCTCTCCTACACGTGCCTCATTAGCAACACATTTTAAATCGCATCTGTCATTCATCCTTGCCTCCTTTTTCCTACTTGCTTGGTGTGTTTGTTTCACTTTGCTTTGCTGCTCATTTCCTCACTCTTCTCCTCGCTTTGACATGGCAGCCAGCTGGAATTTCCAGCCCTATAACCCTCGCTATCAAAAATTCATAGAACTGGGCACGCAGATGTGTGC
The DNA here is from genome assembly GCF_018398535.1 of Haplochromis burtoni. NCBI lineage: Eukaryota > Metazoa > Chordata > Actinopteri > Cichliformes > Cichlidae > Haplochromis > Haplochromis burtoni. The sequence goes on from NW_024582908.1 coordinate 293,050, forward strand.
AAAGCGCTGAGAAGAAGCGGCAGCACACCAACTCTCCCATCACTCCCTCTCTTCCTTTCTCTAGTTTTCTGTCTCCTTTCATCTTTCCCTCGCACGATGTCTCTCTTTATGTTGCCCGCTCGTTCTCTCTCACCACATTTCTCTCACCTCACATTTCATCCCCCCCAGCTACCCCAACTCCTCTTTCATCTCTCTATCACCCCCTCTGTCACCGTGGCAATTTTCTCCCATCGTGGCAGGCATGCAACTGCTGTCCTCTCTCGCTCTCTTCCCCTCTCTCTGTCTCCCTCCTTCTCTTGTCGCTGTTTGACACTGTCAACAAGCAGGTAGAGTTGGCTGTTATTGTTGATGCCTCTGCAGAGGTTCCAGGTAATGAATAAAAGAGCGATAGAGGGAGAAGGAGAGAGAGATGACAGAGACAAAGATAGAAAAGGGGGTAAGAAAGGTGTGTGTTTGTGAGTGTGCTGGTGGTGGGGTGTTGGCAGATTCCCCTGCATTACACGGCAGCTTGACTGTGTCACCCATGTTTATTCTCTTTGTTGGCGGAGTTGTGGCCTGCTGTTCTGTGGTTACACACACAGTTGCAAAACAACATGCAGGTGCATATGCACATCCACAGGTAATGGCAGGTTTCTACATACAGATTCACCATCAACAGAGACATAGAATATATACATAAGCAAACACCCATCCTGCACACCGAAACACAAGCATACTTTCTAGGTATGCAACTAAGTCATCTCCGAACAAAAATAATCAGACATGACAGAAAATAACAACTAATAACTAACTACTCACTAACCCTATTTCTTTTCTTGTGACATTGTATAGCACAAATATAAGTAAATTGGAGTACATTTCAAGTTCAAATCCTTGCATTGTTGTATTTTAGTTTAATTATATACACTGCTAAAAAAAACAACAACTAGGAAGACTCATCAGATCTCAATGGGAAAAAATCAGGATGGATATATCCATACTGATATGGACTGGATAATGTGCCAGGAACCAAAGGATGACACATTATTTGATGGAGTTGGAAATGATCAACCTACAGAGAACGACACCTCAAAAATCTAAGAGAAAAACTGAGTTTGCTGAAATTTAATTTCAGCAACTCAAAGTGATATTCCTTGGTTTGCATGGCCTCCACATGCTTTTATACATGAATCACAACCTGTAAGGGTCTGACAGTGCTCATCCTGTTCCTGCTTGCATAAAGGAGCAGATACCAGCCCTGCTGGTGAGGTTAGGGAACTCAAGGATGCAAATGTTTCCAATCACAGAAGCCTCCCACAAAGAGCTCTGTTGAAGCATAGACTGTATGTAGAAGATGTAAATGGCCTCTGAGGCATCACCAATTGTTTAGCAGCATTCTGTTGCTAAAGCCTTAATCTGAGTGCCATTTTTGGTGTTCAATGTGATCTGGCTGAGAAACCAGGAGTAACTGCACAATTATCAACTAGAGGCTTGTCGATCACCTGATTGAATATGTTTTAGGACTTACGTTTACAAAACATCACAACATAACGATGTATTCAGTATGAACTGAAACTCCCAACTGAGGCCATAATCTCATCAGGAAAGAGCAAAAGAGCTGAAACACAGAAAGCAGGCTGAAACACACTTTTTTATGTGTGTCGGATCAATATAATTCAAGGAATCTTGTTTTAATTTGATTGAAAAATGGAAAAAAAAAATGAAAAAAAAGCCTGGTTTATGTGGTTTACACATAAACCAGGCTTTATGTGTAAAGTTAGCCGGGTTCCTCTTTAGATACGCTGACAGTGATACACCAAGTGCTGCTGTGCACAGAATCATTTTTTAGGATGTATATAAAAAAGAACTACACCCTGCTTCACACGTCCTTTATAGGAACAAATACTTCCACTGCACTTTGACACGTCCATCACCCTCCCCACTCCTAGCTTCCTCTGTGCAGCTCTGCATCATATTTCACCGCTCTTATATTGCCCTTGTCTTGCTCTTACTCCTCCTTGTGCATCACTTTGTAAATTCTTCACTTCAGATAAGTGACATATAAATAAGGCTTCTTATTCTTATTACCCACCCATCCATCCATTGAAAAAGGAAATTCCTTGTCTACCAGGGCATGCTGTCAGATTAGAGGTTGTGCTCAATTCAGTTTTAGGCTCCCTTCCCTTTGTGGTCTGCCACCGTCTGTTTGAATCTGTTCGTGTGTGTGTGTCCAAGAGGGTCTGGTGAGCTAACAGGGTCTCAAAGCAAACATGACAATCCTGTCTCGCTTCGTCAACGTCAGGCTTGTCGCAAGGATTTGTGAAGCTCGGAGAAATTTATCTCTGTGTTTGGGTGAAAGTCTGAGAGACAGAGGATGGCAGAGGCAGCAGATGGGCGAGAATGATGGGGAAGGTAGACAACGAGGCGGGGGAAGAAGAGAAGAAAAAGTGGGCAATAAAAAACAAAATGAGAAAAATCAATTGAGAGCAGAGGGGTCCGTAAATGTGAGGGGGGATCAAAATAAAGTAATGTGTCTGTATTTGAAGAATAAAAGCATTTATTTGGTATGCAACTAACCCCAGCTTTGGGCACCTTTGTCCTTATAATATTTATTTGCTGACAAGTCAAACCACTGTTAATCATCTTATTGCCTGCTTCTGTGTATGAACATGATGAGTGAAAGCAGCCAAGTGAACTGAGTGTGCTGCTGCATTTATCAGTCATCATAAAGGGTCGATGAGAATAGAAGAGTGACGGATGAAAGTGAATGAAAACATTATCAAGAGTCTGATAAACTGATTTGCAAGTGAGTCGCAGGTGAAATTCACAGATATTAGTTGTGTGTTAGTGTGTGCAGGGAGTCAGAACGTAACCAGAATCCACTCAGGATCACAGTATGTCATGTGATCTCACTGATTTCCTTTTTCTCTTCTTTCTCTGCAGCAGTAAGAACCCGTCACCCAAGGATGGAGCGGCCACTCCAGGAACCCCCAAGGTGAGCCCACGCTCAGTGTTTAAAGCAACACTGTGTACTGTGTGTAGGAGATAATAAATTTTATTTAGATAGAAACATATACATTTTCATGTAAGCTAAAAACAAGAGGAAGATGCAGGATTAGACAAGGTTAGATTTCAAAGTATTATACCTACTTTTCAGTAGTGCAGTGTACTTTCTTTACCATCCAGCTACCAGAGTTGTTACTCAGTTTCTGTTCCTCTCTGCTGCACTAAGGGGAAATCAGCTGGACTGTCTTACATCTTATACAAACCAGCGCCAGTCTCCCTTGTCTAACGGGCAGCAGGACCAGGAGGCACTGTACTGTGATTGTTCCAATTAGAGAGACAGAGAGAGAATGCAAGCAGAAAAAAAGACAGAAGAGATCAAACTGCAAGAAGACGAATTTATGATCCCATCAGGAAGCCTTTTCTTACTGTTTCTGTGTCTTCATCTGGCTGAGGCCTCTTTTAAAAGACTTCTGACATCTCGTATTGTCAAAAGACCCAATATAATACTCCGACTCTACTCACAACATGTGAGCGCTGTAATGACTATACAGTTCAGCTCAATTCAATTTTACTTAAATGGCACCATATCACAACAACAGTACCCTCAAGGTGCTTTATATTGTAAGGTAAAGATATTGTAAGGTAAAGACGCTGCAATAATACAGGGAAAGTACCAGCAATCAGACGACTCCCTCTGAGTAAGCACTTGGCGATAGTGAGAAGAAAAAACTCCATTTTAACAGGAAGAACCCTCCAGCAGAACCAGGCTCATGGAGGGGCGGCCATCTGCCATGTCTGTACCATATGTAGGAGAAGAAAAGGAAAAATTTTTTTTCTCATATCGGAGAAATCATCCAAACTGCCTGATTGTGGCACTGTGTTTATTGTTGTGGCTTGGCAGGGGTTATGCAGGTTTGCATTAAACAAATTATAGTGGATTACTGTATTCACCCTGTCCGTATAAGCCAGTGTCCAATGTACTGCTGAAATATTGGTTTCCAGACCTTTATAGTGTGAACTCTCCTATTAACAGGGTGTCAACAGTTTATAAAAGTAGGATATATTAATTCATCCTTCATCGTTATTTTAACAGGCGTTTGGTGCTCTGGTAAATCATTTATGTCGGTCTGCGGTGTATTCTGGATTTGTGTTCCCTAAAGATCCCTAAAGTCATCAAGTTCCTTCATTATCTCCACATTTGTTTTAGCCGCTGACTAAATACCAGGTCAAAGTCTTATAGGCCACTGCAGGAAGATGTGCACTTGGATTGCAAAAGAATATACAATTCAGGTTATTCGCTTTCATTCCCTTACACCTTTGGGTGCTGACCCGGGCTTAGAGCAGTGCTCGCAGCACTGTGGGTGGGCTTGTACTTGAGAGAGGCAGACAATGCCGGGTTGAGGGGTGAGTGCTGGCCTTCTCTTCCAGCCGTGACTGCGCATCACACTGATGTTGTTTAGTATTCAGCTGCAGGCCACGGAGAATGGAGAAGGCCAGTCTGAAGCACACGGGCCTGTTGTTGTCGTTCCCAGCTTGGTATGCATCACCCAGCTGCGTTAAACCGGAGATTAACCCCGACACATCTACTCATGTGGTACTGTGCCCACTTGCTAAGCTAAAGTGAGGGGGAAATGTGAGATATGTGTCGGACCGGACATAAATTTGTGAGATGCTGCACCACCCAGTGTGCATTTGAGCAAATTTAAGTCCTTTTCCCAAACAAATAAATAAATATGTTATCATTTACACAATGCATGTTTCTGACATTCTGACATTTCCAGTGACTCACCTAACTGTAGCCTTAAGCACAACTTTTGTTAGGAACAGACCTTTTTTTTTACGTGTTGATTTAATTGGTTGGTTTAAAAGACCAGATTTTCAGGGAGATCTTCATTCATAATTTCTGTATAGAATACCGTTAAATGTCATATTGTAATGATAAAACTTAAGCATATTCCCAGAAGGCCTCAGGTAAATGATTCCTGACCTTTTAAAACCTGGATAAAAGAAGAAAAGACCACACACACACACACACAAGCATAAAAGCACCATGCATAATGTCCAATTTACTGTGGCAGCACTGGAGGTTGGTCATTTCTCACATATTATTATTAGATTACTGCTGTCAAGCACTTAAGCCTCTGCTCTGCCCCTTTCCACTTGATTAATAGGAGACGACTGTAAATACAAATATTTCATAGCTGCCTTGTAAAATAAGGCACAGGAACACATGAAAAAACAAGTACACACACACACACACACACACACACACACAGAGCTACGACTCTGTCAGAGCTAAGCCTTGTAAAAAAGTGATATTGCTTTTTTTCCCCCTTCTACCATTCACTCTTTTCCACATCTTTCTTTTACCTTCCTGTTCCTCATTCCTCAGTGGAATTCCCTGGACTCTTTTTACCACAGAGTGGGTTAGAAGAGGATATTGTTTTATATGTGTGTGTCTATTCCAGGGAAAGAGAGAGCATGTGAGCAAAGTGTTGTGGGACAGATTTATGGACAGGCAGCATCCCGTAATGTCAGACAGTTAAACTCCTCCTTTTCGGATATTTACCCTTCCCTCGCCTTCCCCCCTTCTCCCAATCCTCTCTTTCCAATCTCTCATTCTTCCCTAACTCCTCTTAACGTCCCATAAACATTAACTCTAATCAGTGGAAGGGATTTTATAGACAAAGTCAGGCGGGTTACAGTCGTCATCAATGACATGTCGCTCTCAGCATTTGTGGCAATAACACTCTTGAAATTTTCCAAGGGTAAAGATTCACTCTGGCTTCTTTTCCTTTTCCTGTCTAACAGATGTGTTGCAATAGTGACATGAATTTCAGAATGTAATGTTTTACTTCTTCTTCTTTCACAGTCAGCAGTAGTAGTTTTGAACCGAGCACGTTAAACTGAGTCAGGCTGTGCTACATCTGCACTTTATCTGCTTTCATAGAGACAAAAGCGTCTTTGCGTACCTGCTGATGCTTCAGGTCTTTTCAGGTCTCACACCTATGAAACTTCACCTTTTCTCCTACAAATTATTTCATTGCTTCTACTTTTAATTGACTTCAGTTTATACACTTGAACTGCTTTCTGTCACTGGAACTCACACTTTCAGCTCAATTTGTCAGCTACACTGAGTGCTTGAACCTCAGCTGAATATTCAGCTTAGTTCAGTGATTTCATTTTAACTGCTTCTGCTAATGAACTTCTTCCACTTTTTATATTCTGATTGTCATGTCAACTCCAATTTCAGAGTGTCGGCATAAATTGCCCAGAGCTCACAACCACTCAAATAAATTCACTTCACCCCCGGCATGCTTGAGTGTTAGCTCTACAACAGTGAAATTATATACTTTATATCCTGAGGTCTGAATTTATCGTGGAACAGCGTTACTCTTGTGTTTATCGATTTTTCCCATGCAGCAGCTGTCAACCAAGGACAAGTTCGGTGCTCATGGTGCTTATGGTCCCAGAGGCAGTAACGTAGAAAGATCATCTGCATAGAAAAGACTTTTTTATTCCTCTGTGTCTTTCTAGTCCATGCTGCTGTCGGTGCACATCAAGCGTGAGGGAGAGTCTCCTGTGGTCTCGCCCCTGTCGTCAGAGGATGCCCACCACTCCGACAGATACCAGGTCACACACACATGGGCACACACACACATACACACACACACACACAAACAAGGGCAGCTTGAGAGAGTCATCAGAGTTTCCTGATTGCTATTAATTTAGGATATTTTGGCTTTGTTCAAGTGTAATGCATCCTGTCACACATATGAATGTGTGACATGTAGATGTGTTCATTACAGCTTATCAGCTCCATATCATTGTACAGCATCAAGGCTGTAGGCTAATATATGGAGGGAATTAGTATCAAAATAGAGGTACATGACGTACGCGAAAAAAATGTTTCATTTCAGTTACAAAGGAGTGTTTCGGTATAAACACAAATACCAAGCAATTTAAACACAAGCTCGCTAAATATTAAACTTTTTTTTCTTTGAAAAAATCTTTCTCAAAAACATTTCCTGTGTATGTCTAAAATATTTGTGACATTTATTTCATTATACAGATTAAAAGTGTGTGCAGATGGCTCATGTATTTGCTCCATACAGATTCACAAAGGTGTGCTACATTCAAGCACTAGCCGAAAAATCGTGCATCTGGCAATTGTTGCATGATCTGTGATGATTTCATTATGCGGAATTAAAAAGTAAATAGAAAGAATATCATAAACATTTTTAGACAATATTTTGCAAACGAAGCTTTATGAAAGCTTAAATGATCAGATCTTTGAGTCTTAAAGTGTGACTATTTTTTTTTTCATGTATTTGATGATGTTAATAATTTTCCGATTTATCAGCAACTGATAGGTATCAGCATTTATAAATGAAGAAAAGTAGTTGAGATTGCACCAGAGAGTTTGTCCACCAGAGAGTGAACCAGCTGACACGACAACCAGCTGATCCAAGCAGAGCCCAGGAGAGTGCGGATAAATACATAAATAAATAAATAAACAACAATATATGAAACATGTTAGTCGATTCAGTTTCATGTTTTGTGTGTCTGAAAAAAATATCAGCTTTTATGGGAATATGGGATATTGGTATCGCTATCAGTCTTAAAAATCCTTTACTGGTCAGGCTCTAATAGTTCATGTATGAGTGCCCAAAACTGCACAAAAATATTTTTCATTTATATATAATGAGTTATTATGAGCAGACTAATGCTCCTTTCTGACATTTACTTCTATAGGACCCCTGGCCCAGTAGACTCTGTGATGACTGGTTAACAGTGCAGCTGACCCACTGTGACAATATACTGCTTAAAAAATACATAAATAAATAAAGAAGGACCTTAGACCTGAATAAGACAACCCATCAGGGTTTGCGCCACCTCCAGACTCTAATTCTATACTTTCACTGATGTTAGAATTAATTGTAGACAAAAAAAAAGCAAACCACTTTCTCAGCATTTTTTTTTTGTGTGTCTTTATTAACAATCCAGCAAATCAAGTGAATTTCTGTAACTATGACATATCACAGTACAGCTGAACATTATGGCAGATTTGGGTTTTTATGCCTCCTCAGCAGTTAAGTTGACTAACAGGCCAATCTGCTTAAATCTCAAATGTCACCATGACTGCTTTTATCTCTTAAATTCATCAAAGTTTGTTCGAGTAATTCCTCCAGCCATGATGTATCTCAGGGTTAAGTGGGCTTCCCCCCCGACACCATAAAATAAGAACTATTAAGTCCATGCAGACGTAACATCCATACGTTGAGGATGACACAGCTCATAAAGACCTTATAGCAATAAAGGAGATTTTCTCATTAAGTGAAACTGCTGAAATCACCTTATATTATACAAATGATTAAGTCAATGGTGACTCTTTTTAGCACCCTGAAAATAAAGCATAATGGCAGACTTTGCCACCTCCTCTCTGCCTGTCAGGTGGACTCACTCTGCCTCTCCGCTTCTTCTAAAAACCTGACCTATCTGCAGCATTGGCTGAGTGTATCATAATGATACGGTAGCAGAGGCGATGCGCCGCAAGTAGGCCTATAACTCAAGTGTTGGCGGGGAGGGGAGAGAAGCAGCGAGAAGAAGGTGAAGGCCTGGCTGCTTGATGACTCCCGCTGACAGAGTACGGGCTGTCGGTGAGGACTGAACCTCTGCTTGTTCACTGCTGTCCTGTCAAAGAGAGGGTATCCATAACTGCGAGTGCTTTAGTCAGCATACAGTTAAAGACATGCAGGCCATGTGGGTTTGAACCCCAGTAGACCTGAGCCAGACATTCTGCAGGAGACTGAAGTAGACTTGATAGAGAAATCATCACTTATTTAATTTCACAATGCTGTACTTTTATTGCTAAGACTATTATTTTTAATGGAGCAAGGAATTTACTAGAGGCAACATGACCCAGCTAGGACCTCAAAAGTTTCAGGTTCACTCAGATAAATGTACGATTTATCATTTCTCCCACTGATGGCAGTAACCGAGTTTATTCACTCAAGTGCCTTAAATACTTTTAGATGTTGCCTTCACATACAAAAGGGAGATACAGTTCCGTTATTTGAGTTTGCATGTTATAAAAATGTGTATATTATAAAAAAGAAATATCAAAATGTCAATTTATATAATGATAAAAGTTGCAGTGACTCAAGTAATAAAACTGTTAACATCACCTGCCAATGCATCAGTATTAGCACTCTGATAATATAATAAATATCAAATATAGTGGACTGAGGCAGTCAGTAGACCAAGTTGTTACTTTTGACAATTTAATTACATTTGCTAACATTAAAGCCCCTAAGTTTCACTAACTCCAGACTTTAAACACTCTCAAACACTATCTTCACACTTGTCTCACTCTTTTCTAGCAGCTTATATAAAGAAAAGCAGCTGCCTGTCCTTGGCCTGCATGTAAATCACTAACTTTCTCAGTGGGTGAGGCGTAATGAACCTCGTTGCTTCTCCCTAGCGGCCGAGATGCGAAACGACGGGTGACGTTTCCTGACTTCCGTTTCCAGCGCGGTCACATGATCAAAACAAGCCAACATGGCGTCGAACATGAGCAATATTTGCCGAAACGGGCGCCACTTTCAATCCTTTTCCATCCGTGTGAATATGTAGACAGAGCGCTTAGTTTGCACTGATGTTCGGTGTGTGGAGGCTCCGTGTGGCACCTCGCAGACAGAGTTTTAGCGGCTGTACACGGAGCTAGCAGAAAGCTAGCAGGCATGGAGGAAGTGGAAAACAAGAGAGAAGTACGTAGGATTGTTTACAGTGCTCTCAGCATCCAAAGCAATCCCATTATAAGCAGTTATATTAGTGCTTGTAAGCATATTATAATGTTTCCTCATCATCTAATGAATGTTTGCTCTGTCTTTTTTTTCCCCCTCTCTGCTTGCAGACATTTTTACGAGTTCGGGCAAACAGGCAAACGAGATTGAATGGTATGTACACAACTCTTTAGTGATTTAATATTTCTAACTATATATATGATATAACCCTGGATTGATATACTTGACGTGAATGCCCTTATTGAGACTTAATTACAGTGCTGGGACTTCTTATTGGTCCTGAGCAATCATACTGATTTACGTGGATGTTATTATGAGCGTCAAATAAAGTAAAAATTGATCTCATAGCTGTAAAGTCACACAGCTGAATAAAAAGTTAATACAGAAGTGAGTGATGAAATGAAAATGAAAGTAAGTGGTCATAAATAAATGATGACGTGTGTTACTGTAGCAGTGTAACATCAGAAGAGCTGTTCTCTGCTGTGCTGTGTGATATCATCAATTACCTGTTGTTTAATCACTTATGGCAGGTGTGTTCTTTCATTTAAAGGAACTTGTGATATTTTTGTGTATTTTAATTGGCTCTCAAGTTTTTTTCTTTGACTGCCAAGACTAGAGGTGTTCCAGAAGGGGCATCCGGGGATTTTACTGGGATGCTTTTTGCATTAGGAATTTTCCGTGGGCTCTTTGTGTTAAACGCGTCCACTCGGTGTCTTGATAAATGTACTACAGAATGCCTTCTTTCTTTTAATATGCCAAATGCATCTTGTCCCGATGGGGGAAGCTCTTTTCAGCTCTTAAAAGCGTCACTTTGGGCTTTTTATGTTTACCGCTACATTCCCAGAAAGCTGTTAAATGCAACTTAATGCTGCTCTGAGGGAATTTTATGGAATTCTCAAAGACGAAAAAAAGTCATTTCAAAGATTTTTTTTCAAAGCTTGCAACCGGTGCTTTCTGAGCCATGTAACTGGTTACATATGTCCTTAATCTGTTTGCAAAGCACAAGTTAACTATATTTACATTGTTTAAAATAAAATGCATTACATCATCACTAAGATGGAAAGAACGTTTCAGAATGTCCTACTGCTCCACTGAGCAGTGATTCTGGTTTTATAAAACTGATTATCTTTTTGCGTTAGCCATTAAAATTTAAGCACATTAGTATACTAATGAATATATTAGTGGGAAATTTCAGGCACATTATTTGGTCTGGGATCATCAAGGTCACTGAATATTCGTGCTAGCACCGTTGATGGCTGCTGAGGGACTGTGTGGCTGAATAACTCTCCAGATAAGCTGGCTTTGATGGTTGGTTTGTTAGCACTTAGAAAGTAAGCTAGCTTTTACCAACAACTGTTGTTTTCATTCTAGGTAAA
>NW_024582908.1:304236-318365 GCF_018398535.1 Haplochromis burtoni
TAATATACTTGGAACATATTTGAACAACATGGAGGGTATCTGTTGATATACAGTCGCTGGCCACTTTATTAGGCACACCTTCCTTGTAGCAGGTTGGCCCTCTTTTGCGTTAGTCTTTTGCTCTATGCCTTAATTCTTTGCAGAATAGATTCAGAAAGGCACTGGAAACATTCTAGTACTAAGGGGGTCAAAGTCTGGCCACTGTCCTCTGATCTCTGGCATCAATAAAGAATTTTCACCCAGAGAAGTTCCGCTCACTAAATATTTACTCGTTTTCAGACTGTTTTCTTAACAGAATGGTTTCCGTATGGTTGGAAATGCCCAGCAGATTCGTTCAGTCATTTCAGTTTCTGAAATGATCACAGCAGCCCTGCCATGTTCAGAATCACTTAAATCACCTTTCTTCCTCATCCTGATACTCAGTTTGAACTTAGCGGATCGTTCGACCAGGTCAACATGCCTAAATGCATTGAGTTGGTGCCACGTGATTGGCCAATATATATAGTTGCGTTAACAAGCAGATGAACAGGTGTACCTAACACAGTGGCCGGTAATATGCTTACCGTCTTGGTTTCCAAACTTAATGCAGATCATGAAACACCTCCTTTCTTTTTATTTTTAGTCCAAGTCTATGACAAGTGTCAGTGAAGGCTTAGTTTAGAATGTGCCCTTCGCCCTCACGTGGAACCAGGAATCACGTGGGGTACAAAAGGTGGGAGTTGGGGGAGGCAGGGAGCCCTGCCAGACCTAATTAGCAGTCTTTTCCCCTCTCGATTTAACAATGCTCCTCTCAATTAGCGTCAGGGGAGAAATAGTAAGGAGGAGGAGGCCGTCTCTCATTTTAACCCTCCCTCATCTTCTCCCCCTGCAGTTATGGCGTATTGCCTCGTGTCCCGCTCCTCTCCCTCCACGCCTCGCCACAGTCCCTCTTGGCTTCCTTTCTTTTCCCAGCCAGCTAAAAATTAATGTCCCCGCGCGCCATTTGCAGTTAAGAAAAAACGACAGAGACTCGGGGTGCAATGACGGCTGTTCTGCTCTGTTAAATTTCTAATTAAATGTGCGTGTGTGGTAGGGGGGTGGGGGGAGAAGGGACAGGAGGGAAGGGCAGGAAAAGGAAGGAAGCAAAAGGATGGAAGCAAGTCTCATAGCTATAGTGAGTAGGAAGGAGATTTAGAGTGTCACATATTAACACATGGCAGACACACAAGCTTTCTTTGAAACTCCTGTTGGCTTGTAAAGAACTGTCATACTGGTCAGGCTTGTGAAGAATCATCTGACACAAAATTCCTGAGATGTCTCCCCAAAACAGTGATGTTATCCTCAGAAACATTCGCGGAAGCTTACTTAATTTAAACCATGTACCTTCCTTTTCTCTCTCTCTGTGCTTTTCCAGCCCGTATAGGGAAGATGAAGAGGAGGAAGCCTGAGGAAGGGGGCCAGGTATGTCCGCTGTGCAGCGCCCCATTGGCTGGGAGCGAGGAGGAGATGAGTAGACATGTGGAACAATGCCTGATCCAGGTAGTACAATCTGGGCCCTGAACCCTGCCTACTGCTGGTCGGACAGCCTGTCAGCCCTTCCCTTCCAATCACTTCTCTAATTCTTGTAGATGTCACGTCAGTCCAGTAGTGCAGAAACCAACCGGTAGCAACTGTTCTTCCCCTGCCACCCCTACTGCCTCTTAACCTCCTTTACATGGTGGTGTTGCAGTCACATCATATTGGATTAACTGCCTGAATAACCAAAGCATTCAGAAAAACAGTCCAGTGATTTAAGTATAACAGACCTTACTTTGATAGGACTTCTAGGTATACATGTGTGTAATATGGCAACTTATTTTTAGCCTGTCCAAGCAAATACTTCAATATTTTAGTAGTGCAAAATTTCTTTATTTTGAAAGTTCAGCCACTGTTAACCAGCAGCCCTGGCCTTATCTTCCCTAACCGTGGGCCAACTGGCTACGTCAAAGTTGTGCAGTCCTCGATATTAGTCGTGGCTGTCTGGACAGCTGGACCCAACCACAGCACAAGAAACGCACTGTGTTGTATTACATGAGTGTTAACTATAAGTCATCCTACTTAGATTTGCAGAGGATTTCTTTTTATAGTATTATTAATAGATCCTTCAGAAAAGTTTGGGTGCGCACACGCAAACCACGACTATCACTACAGCTACGATCTAAATCTACAGGAAACGATGTTTAGACCTTTTAATTCTGATAAGTATTCAAGCATCAGTTGTTACAAGCAGTTTATCTGGTATGATGTGGTTGACTCCTGTGCACTTACATGTTACTCTTATTTGAACACAAATCAAATTAAGGACAATCTGGGTTTCTTTAAATTCTCAGCAGTGTTATCTTTTCCTGCCACAGATCACATCACTCCTTCTCTCCTGTAGATTCTAAACATTCTTTCCTAGAGTAGACTAGAGAAAAAACCTACTCACTACTCCTCCTGTATCTCACCTCACTGATGGCTGTCCATTACACTAAGTAGAGACACTATTACGTTGTTTTTTTTTTTTTTTTCTCTCCACTAGCATGCTTTGTTTATTCCGGTACTGTACCAGCTGTGTCTGTAACTGTGCACCAGAAGATGTGGTTAAAGAATTAATTATTCATTATCATAGTTGTTGAACAACAGGAACAACAAAACAAATCTGCTGACTAAGCTAAAGCTAGAGCTGGAGGAAACCATTGGAAACGTCTAAAACTTTGACCACATGATTTAGATAAGCAGCATCTGGTCTGTGTGGTACAGCTCAGGTAAAGCATGCTGGGGAGATCTGGCCTGTTATCCACCGACCCTTAACTTTAAGAGAGGAAGCAGTGTACTGTTGAAGTCGCTAAGTGGTGCTGAGCTGTTCCACACTGATCTGTACACAGCACTATCTGTGATTAAAACGTGTCCATGTCTGTTTTTGTGCGTCAGCGCGAGGGAGCGTTAGGCGACGATGACTCTGCTGACATGGATGGAGAAAATGGGCGGGGCTTTGAGGAGTACGAGTGGGCGGGACAGAAGAGGATCAGAGCTACGGCTTTGCTGGAGGGAGGCTTCAGAGGTACACACACATACACAGACACACACAACTCGCATTATTCAGCACTGCTTCTTATTTCACACTTACACTCACTCAAGGCCGGCTGTTTGCGCATCCTCTGGATAAGCAGTTTGTTCAGCGGTGGCGGTGTGTGTGTGCTGCACCATGATGTAGATGTCTAGCCAGCCGCTTGCTGGAACACTGAACGACCCGTCACGATTTCAGGGTCGCGTCCAGTCACAGCAGTTTGGGTCAGCACTGTTTGTCCTCTCCTCTCTGTCTCCAGCTTTGTTTCCCTGCTCATCCATCATTCACTGTGCTCATGTGCAGCGCAAGCACTGTCAGGCTGAGAGACTCGGCGGTGAATGCAGCCACGGGAGCTGTAATGCTGCCAGCGGTCCAGTGGCAGCGCAGGCTGGCCTGGGGTCAGCCCGGTTGAGCTTGGCTCGGCCCTACACGGCCCTCTTGGCGAGGGGGAAGGAAAACACATTTAGCTGGGCAATTGACCCGCTGGTCAACGTGGTGTGCTCCTGTGTGTGCGCCCAGAAATGCAATTATAGAACTAGATGGGAGCGCTGGTCACTGGGGAATATGAGTGTGACACCACACACCTTCAGTGCTCCCACTACAGCTCTCCATCACTTTTTTCTCTCCTCCTGCTTCCATAAATTGTTTTTTTATCTTAATTATGTCTTTTTCTCTCTGCTTTTTCACACAATTTTTTAAAATACTTCAAGGATCAAGTGTTGACAAAGTTATGGAGTGAGGCCTTTCACAGGCAGTCACAGCATAGGTGTAAGGCGCTTCATTGATTGCTTTTATTTACTAAATATTAGTGCTGTCAGTGTTAATCTCGTTAAAATGACGTTAACGCCATAACTGCATTAACGCGGCAAATCTCCGTTAACGAGTTACTGCGGATCGATCGCCCCGTGCGTGGGGCTGGATGGCGTCAACGGGTTAGGGTGTTGGGTGTATCCCGCCTCTCAGGCTATAACTGCTGGGATAGGCTCCGTCCCCTCTGCAGCCCTAAACTTGGTAAGTGGAGGAAAAAACCGATTGATGGTTGTGATAGATGCCCCATAGTGGCCTCAGTTGTGTTTATGTGTGAAACAGGAAGAAGAGAAACGCGACTCATCAGGATTTTCCCAGGTGGATCCAAAGACTCGTCGTTGCTTCTAAGAGGCTCGTTCAAACTCTCTTGGCTCCGCTTCTTCTTTCATCTGTCCTGCTGCCCGTTGGCCTCCCCCTCTCCCTGTTCGATACATTGTTAAACACACACACGCTGAGCCTCACCTGCCTCCCTCCCCTTGCTGAGAGAAGAGAGGAGAGAGATCAATGTCGAAGTCTCAACTAAACCGCGACAAAGTGCAGCTCACAGGGTGGGAGGTGGTTTCCCTACCCGTCCATCCATCTCCCTGACGCTCCTTCCATCCGTCCATCTCGCTTTCACGTCGTTAAAGCGAGCAGACACAGGACCCTTCTGCCACACTCTAATAGGGCACCTTGTGATGTGACACAGATAACCGAGGTGGCCTGGGGAGAGAAACTTGAAACACACGCACACACTCGGCAGAAAGCTTAGAAGGTGGATTTAGTCTTGAAAGCTCTAAAGTGGTTCTAACACACACTGCTGAGTCCAGCGGGCTCTTGAGAGCCAGCGGCTGACTAAACGGCTATAGAGATGTTGCAGGGGGGCCTCCTCAGCTGGCGAGATGAAGGGAGGGCCTATTCCTCTGTGAAGTGCCACCATCCTTTCCTCCCTTTCAGAGCACAAGGAAGAAAGGCAGAGGGAACAGGAGCTTTTAAGGGAGGGAGGAAGGGGGAGAAAAAAAATCGAACAAGATCCGTTTATGATTCAACCCAGTGTGAGGGAAGACTTCCCTCTGTCTCGCACCAGCTTAGCAAGGTTGAAAGGACCCATATAGCACAGACAGGGATTTCTTTATCTGTCTAGTAGACTGTCTGTCTGTTTTATGGGTAAGGTACGACTTTAAGTTTGCAGTTTACAATAAAAGGTTTAAGGGTGTGTGGTTTAGTAGAAATGCATTTTCCCTGTTATTTAATGTTTTATAATATAAAATATATTTAAAAGTTCTTTCTCCAAAGATGGAGGTATTTGAAGATGTTCTGTTTTTTTCAAAACTTCCAAGCTGAATTTGAGAAGATCTTGATCTTCTTTTGCCTGGCTTCGTCATCATTTAGGATTTCAATATGGAAATTTTAGGAAAGATGGGAGAAAATGTTGTCTCTTCAGGTAACATTTAGTCATGTACGCTTATCTGGACCTGGTCACTGGATCGGCAGCCTAAGCAGAAATGCACAGATCCCTTCAGCTACCTCCTCCGGCTTATCTGGTGTAACACCAAGGGGTTTCTGGATCTGCCATGGGGCCTCCTACTGGTGGGACATGCCTGGAACACTTCACACAGGAGGCATCCAAGTCAGATGCCTGACCACCACTGCTGGCTTCAGTGTGGGGGAGCCCTTCTCTCACGACTGAACTCCTCACCCTGTGTATAAGGGAAAGGCCAGGCAACTTTCAGAGGAAGCTCTGAAGCTTCCGCAGCTTGTATCGGTGATCTTGTTCTTTCAGTCACTACCAAAGCTGGCGATCATAGGTGACAGTAGGGACGTACATTGACTGCTACCGGTCAGCTTTGCTTTTACGCTCAGCAACGACGAACTGATGCAGTGTCTGCATCACTGTAGCCCCAGTCTGTCTGCTAATGTCCCAGTCCCCTCACTGGTGAACCCCGAGATGCCCCACTTGGGGCAGCAGCTCATCTCCGATCCAGCTTCTTAATTTATTCTTGGAATACTGAGAGTAGCTTTTCATGATTCGATTCCCCTTTTATCAAGATCACACAGATCCAAGAGAAGGAAAAGTCTTTAAAAACTGGTGTGTACAGCAGCCGAAGTCTAAGCTTTTGGCTCGCTGGGATTAGTTGACTGACTCTGACTTCATTGGGTGTCAACCCAGATAATCATGCCATGAATATCTGTAGATGTTTCTTTTAATTGCTTTCAAATACAACATGTAAATGTTCTGTTTCCCCCACATGTTATTATTTGTGGGTCCCACTTTTCTTTATTCCTGTCTTTCGGGGGGGGGGGGGGGGGGTTGTTTATTTTTTTTTTTACCTCATCACTAAGTTGTAAAATGTATTCAAAGTTTGGAACACAATAGTTGATCCGTCACAGATGGATGACTAGAAAGGCAGGCAGGGAGGCAGGCAGACAGATCCTGAGGTTCGATATTGGGTCATTCTGAGAGCACAAGTAGGGAAAGATGGGGATTATTGCAGGATGAGATGGCCCAGAGGGATTGAGAAGAGGAGAAACCTGTGCTTTGTAAATGGACTTCAAAGATGACCGTCTCATGTCTTTGTGTCTGTGTGCCCCCCCCATACTCTCTCTCTCTCTCTCTCTCTCTGTGACCTGTAAATGGCAGAAAGATAGTGTGATGACCTTTGACATGCCTTCTTTCTGCTTCTTAGAGTCTCGATAATTGCTATGGTAACGGGATGTTGCTGAGGTGGGATGATTTGGCTGAGCAGCGCTTCCAGTAGGCCTGATGAGTCCTTTGATCCTCGCTGCCTGTTCAGACCTGTACTTGTGGCCTTGTTATACTGATATGTTAATAAATTCGGGGCCTCTTTTGTTGCTGCCATGGCAGCATGTAACCTGGAGGATAAAATGTGTAGTTTACATGTTAAAGAGTCAGCGACTCTCAGGAGAGGTTAGATAATGAGACAAAACAGGGTGGCCCTGTAGGAGTGTGTGTGTTTGTGTGTGTGGTAGGAAAAAGGGAACATAGTTCAGCAAACAGGGCTAGTACAGGAGAGAAAACAAGTGATACATGAGTGGTGGGATGACAAAGTGAAAGAGAAGCAAGGGAATGGAAGAGAGGGGAGGAAAGTGAAGAAATAAAGGTGATAAAAAAGAAGTGATTGTAAGAAAAGGTGAGGGAGAAAAAGAAAGAAAAAGGCAAAGAGGGTAAAAAAGAAAGTGGGGAGGGGGCGTTGATGAATAATGTGAGTGAAAGGCAGTTAGAGTGGGGCTGACCTTTCCCTGGCCAGATTAGATTGGCCTGCCAAGACTGCTTACAGGGACAGATAGAAGCACGGTAACGCACACATACAGAGCAAGCAGGCCACACGTACACTCTCAGGGAATACACTAGAGTCAGGGACAGTGTGTGTTCACACAGCCCAGACCATGTGTGGCATTATATTTTGAAGTCCAGGTGGTTGAATTAAAAAAAACAGCATCCATGCATTCATGTCCACCACAGGAGAAACTTTTAAAGGATTTTTTTATATATGTGTATATATAAAAAGTCAAAATTTCTGTTTGCTGCATCCTGCTATTAAAGGGCATTAAAGTGATACTTGAAGAGTTTTTAAAAACAGGTGAAGCCACAGTTCATTGCTCATGATTTCAAAAGACTTTGTTGAATACCTCTGGTGACTGGTTAAATATTACCTATGACCACTCCTGTTAGGATCGATTTGGTCAATGTTTGATTTAGTTTAAGGATTGAGATGCTGTAAACTGTACAGTGTGAGGAGCGACAGCCATTCACAGTAAAGACATAAGATGAGGAGGTAATGGGGATGCGCTGATCCCATATTTGCATTCAGTGTCTGTTTGAGCTTGACTTAAACAGCTGGATCTGATTTTAGTTCGACGTTGTCTATATGAGATAGCCAAAAGGATAGTAGCTGTGCTATCAGCTGATGTGGGCTGGCGTTGATCTACACCTGATCTTCCAGGATGGAGGTGGCCCTTCTGAAGTAAGGTTGGGCTTGATTTTCTGATAGTACAGAGACACTCATGTTAAGTCTCACGCTTTGAAAATGTAGAGGAAAAAGTGTGAAAATCCAAATGTAAGTCACTGTACATGTCATTACATTAAAATGTATGAATGTGACATGCACGTTGTTCTTCTGCAGTGCAATAAACTGATGCTCGAGGACCAAGCAGACTGCACGGCCGCTGCCGCCATATGTTCCCTTCTAACGCTGAGACCAAATAAAAATTAAAAGGTTCTTTTTATTTGATCACTGAAAACCATGGGCCTATTGTAAAACGGCTTAGTATCTGTGGCACCTTTTTTTCCCCTCCTGTGAGTTACATTGTTAGGTGGGAGGAGAAGCAGTTGACGTTTAAATCCCAGAAAAACTTTTATGAAAGCCAGAGTGTCGGATTTGCACTTTGACTAAGACTCTGTAGTGGAGTGAGATGGGAAAGAGCAACTGTTATGGGAAGTCTAGTTTTGAGACTCGTACACCAGGACAGGTAGGTTAAATAGGATGGCTGTCAACTCTTTCTGGTCCTCCATCCCCCCACAGACACACACACACAGACACACACACACAGACACACACAAAACACTAGTCCAGCTGAGAGCTTGTAGAAATTGGAATAGGTGTAAATAAGATGGCTGTCAGGCCTGTCACTGGTAGAGACACACACAGACACTTTCAGAGTTACAACACACATGGCTCCAATAGTCAAGGTGTAAGTGACACACACACATATATAAATATTACCTACCTATCTCTGTGTGGTAGATAGACATGGTGTAAGTGACGGGTAGACAGACTTGCACATGCACACACACACACACACACCTTCAAGGGGTTGGAGAGACAGGGGCGTAAGTGACAGAAGGACAGACAGCCTCAAACAAACACTGAAGAGACACCTCTAAGTGACGGACACACACACAGAGCCAGCTGTGTGGCTAAGTGGAGCTGAAGGGAGCAGTCAGGCAGCGGTAAGAGTTTGTCTGAGCGTTCATCACTCGGTTTATAGAAGTGCCACTCACACACACTCCCTCTCCTTCTCTCTTTCTCCAAGATTGATGGGTAAGGTGTCAGTCTGGTGTCAGTTCAGCCCAGCTCTGTGTGCCGTCTCCCTTTCACCTCCTTGTCTCTGACCAAATCTAGCTCTCTTTCTCACCTGTCCAGGTTATTGAAAAGTCTTTAATTTGGTTTGGAGAAGCCGAAGTTTTAGACGAGCTAAATTTAGCATCGTCAAGTTCTGAAGTGTGTCGGAAAGTTACTCCAGGTCTTGGTGTGGTCTGTGCCCTCTTAAGTTGGTTCTCTCTGGATCTGTATGTTGATGATCTGTAGAATAATGTCTGAGCAATGGTAATTCTGCACTGCACTTATAAAGTTGCTTAAATAGACAAAGCTCTTCACAGTTTTGCCTTCCAAAAATGTGTCTGTAGTGGTGCTTTTGTTTTGATAAATCTTGTGCAGAGGTGCGTATGACACGGAGCTGCAAGTATATTTTTACTTGATTTTGGACTTTTGTTAACGTCAAAGTGTGATGTGGAGTTGTTAAATAAATGCAAATGTTGTTGCCCACATGGAGCATTTTTGTTTTGCTGTTAAAGCGAAGTAATGGCCCTCTTTACTTTTTCTTTTTCCTCAGCAACTGGTTTTGCTATGTGTAGCATCAAGGAGAGCGCCGCAGACAGCGATGCCGACCTTGATGTGGATGGAGACGACACCTTGGAGTATGGCAAGGCTCAGTACACCGAGGCCGACATCATCCCCTGCTCCGGTGCTGGAGAGGACCAGGGAGAAGCCAGGGAGCGGGAGGCGCTACGGGGAGCTGTGCTCAAGTACAAAAGCTTAACTAGTAGATTTTCTGCCAGAAAATCTGAAAACCTTGAGCTGCCACTTACATGGACATCTGTGTCTCTGTCTTACAGCGGGGGGATGCCTTCTAATAGAATAACACCTGAATTCTCCAAATGGGCCAGTGATGGTAAGTAGGGACAAAATAACTATCTCCTCAGGATATGTTGGATAGGCTAAAAAGCCAGCACTGAACGGGTTACCTGTCTTTGTGTCTACAGAGATGCCTTCAACAAGCAACAGCGAGAGCAGCAAGACAGACCCCAGCACTCCCTCGTCTTCCTCCTCTTCCTCCTGCGCCCCACGCACCTGTAAAAACAGCGAGATTGAGAAGTAGGTGACAGAGAAAACACGTGGACACACACTAGTTGGATTTTTGAAATGGATCAGTTAAACGTGAAGTGGAATGATCTTTCGACTGCCTTCTTTATAAGGCTTAGTGATGCATTTCTCTATTCCTGATATGCGCGTTTAAGGCCAATTTCCTGGAGTTGCAAGGTAATAATTGAATTGTTTGACTGTATGTGTACTTACACTTTTACATAACGTGCTTCCATCAACTATTGGAAGGCTGAATGCAATAAATGTTTCACTGAAATAAATCAATCAGCACTCTGCATGTCCGTGGTCCATATTAAATATCAGTAGAAGGGATAACTGGCGAATAAGCAGAGCAGCTTGAACTGTATTGATCAGAAACAGCACCGTGAGGCAAGAACTGCGTGTGTTTGCTGAGCGAGGGGATGCATTCAATAAGTTGTCGTCTGCAACGTGATCGTTCCAGTTTTAATTTGCATGTGACCGAGGGGAAAAGATGCTGACAGGTTAGGTGGTAATCTGACCGCACTGATTGGTTCTCCACATCCAGTGTTATGTAGGGACAGGTTTCCTTCCTCACGTTCTTCAGCTTGACTGACACAAATACTCCTGTACAGCAGACTCTATAACTGCATGTGCATTTGTTTTTTGTTGGGTTTTTTTTTTAACAATGCAAAGTTGGTGTGCGTTTCCAAAGACACGACACTCTAGCTGAGGTTTTAGTGGCCACCAGGAGCAGAGCATGGCTTAATTTAAGTATCCATTTAAAGGAGGCCAACTAGCTGCTGAATGATTGCGCTGGAACAAGCAGTCAGCCGGCTGGCTGGAACAATTCCCTGCATCACTCCTCTCTGCTTACTATAAATGCACGTATTTGTGGAGCTTCTGTGCTCCTCCGTCCCCAAATGAAAATGAGATTTGTCTCCTTTCGTTACATTGATACATTGTGTGTGTGTGTGTGTGTGTGTACGGTGCTTTGCACAGGGCAGCGTTAGTGAAATCTCTCTCTCTCTGATCCCAGATGGGTAATGATCTGGTCGCCTCCCGGGGCGTCCTCGTTCCTCTGCTCATTCCCCTGCAAGATAAATGAGCTCACACATACACACACACACACATACATACACACATACACACGTACAGCGCCTGAGACGCTCTTTCCCCTCCAAGATAAATGGCCCCTCCAATGCCGCCAATGCGATTGCTGCCAAATTTGGTGCTCCAGCTGGAACAATGCGGAGAGATTTCCATGTGGTTTCTGCAAATAATTGAATCTGTCCTCAATTTGGAAGTGATGAAGCTAGATTTGTAACCCCCTCCTCTCCATCACCTACACGTACACATACACGCCGCCCAGCCTGTCTTCGTCTTTTTCCTCTCATTCTTCGCTTTATTGCTCTGTCGCTAAGCTGCATGTCTCTCGCTTCCTCCTGCTTTTCTCTTTCACATTTCTGTTGTTCGTTTCTTCCCGTCCCCTGTCTCAATTCTTCTGAGGCACTTACAAGATGCCCCTTCCCCCCCTTGCCTTTCGCCATCTGAGGCCTACGCACATATATATTGGGCAGAGGAAATCAATAGTGACTTAAATGTTTTATCATGGTGTGTGAGTGTAGTTAAGGCCTCGGTTAACAGGGTGCAAAAGAGAACGATGCTGCTGCTGTTTTTTTTTTTTTTTTTTTTTTGTTGTTGTTTTTACAGCATGTAGATGTGAGAAGTTTGTGTCTCCACCTGGTTGATAAAATGTTTGCAATGTGCTGCAAAAAATTAATTACCGTCTAATTTTATCATTTCTATGTGCTTGTGTTGAGTGAGAAGCTGAGTGAGGCTAAAATGTAGGTAGACAGTAGATTAAGACACAGGGCTGATTGAGATAGATGGTAGAGATCTTCAGCTGCGCACACGCACACACTCTAATAAAATGAGGAATAGCCCCACACAAGTTGGGGACAGAGCGCTAAATAGAGGGGAAGCAGAGCCATCAATCTGTCTCTGTCGGGCTTTCCTGCTTGCTTTTTTCACCACGGGGATGAGTCGAGATGAAAATGCATTGCTATTTCACCTTCTTTCAGTGACATGCATGCACACACACACCGTCCAAAAAGCCCCGTGGGGCAGTAAGCACATTGGAGCAGAGGCATGTTGTATTGATGGCAGTTCTGTTTCAGTATTTATTCTGGTTTCATGACTTTAGGCTCAAAGATCAAGGCCACAAGCTGAAACCTACCAAGCCTGGACCACATTGTATAAGAACGCACACACACAGTGTTGTTAACAATTGATATAATCATATGTAACATCCTCAGACGTGGACCCAACTCTACCAACAAGAGCTCCAACTGCCCCACTCACATCCTAAAATATGTAAGAAAATGATCGGGCTGCATCTCCTGCTGCCGCCTTCTCGTGAGAATTGGATGAACCCAGAATCTGCGTTTCTTCCTTTTCTTGTATACTTCATTTTTTTCCACAGTGCCTGTTTTTGAGAACACATTGCCGTGTATATACATTACATGGTGGTGTTTTTGTCATGCGCTCTGCGTGTAGAGGTCTTAGGACTGTTACAGAAATGTCTTACCTTTCAGGTTGTAGCCCAGCCTAAGATGTTAATGTGTTTCTCTGAGTCCACATGATGTGTTTTCGAAACCTGGCTCCCAGAGTGAGATAAATTTTCTTATTCTGGCTCAGAGACTGAAAACCCCAGAGCCAGCTTAAACTCAAGGATTTTCACTTGTGCATGTTGCTCTGTAAGAGGCTGTTCATCTCCCTGCATGCCACATTTAGCCCCAGAGAGTTGTCTTTCCTTTTCTTGGCCCTGTGAAGTCATCCTGTTCCCTTCTTTACCTCCATTAAATCTCTGCACCTCCTACATTCTCCACCAACAAACACACACATAGACACACACACACACACTCCCTCTCTAGATGTCCACAGCTGCATAAAGAAGATGAACTTGTTTTACCACAAAACAAAAATAAGTAGAAGTGAGCGTTTAGAAAATGACTTCTACACACTTGTTTGCAAAAGTAAAACTGTTTTTTGCTGGCTTGTTTCGTTTCGCGTCAAACAAAACAAGAAACCCTTTTGGAAGAGTTTTTTTTGCGACAGAGGACTTTACTGGAGCTGATTAAAAAGAAAAAAGACGGCCTTGTTAGAGGGATGACTTCTGTCCAGCCCAGAGTCCACGGCTGCTTTATAAGCTAGAGGCTAATCAAGGCTAAATGGCTTTTTACAAGCTCGGTGCTAATAAGAGGAGAGGGTAAAGCAGTTTATAGGGCACCAGGGTGGCAAGTCAAGACAGGCCTTTACAAAGGTGGGAGGATGATGAGGTTACAGGAAAGAGTTAGTGCAGGTCAGCTTTTTTTCCACAGATCTGAAAGAGGGAATAGGGAAGGATGCTTTGCTGGTCCGGAAGCATTTCAACCACAACACGACAAACAGTCATCCTGCTGAATCTTTAGCAAGACGAGTGCCTACGAGCTGCAGCGCTGCTGTTTTTAAGCCTGTTGTAACATCAGTCCAACCAATGATTTTCATGATCTTTTATTAGTATTTTTTTAAATAATAAAGCAATCCTTCACTGTACAAGCTACTAAACATTGTCACAATTTCAGGGCCAAATGCAGACTTTCTTCATTGATGATCTAAGAGATATGAATTCCTTTTGGGAGAAAGAAGCCAAAACATTATTCGGTCCACTGTTTTTATTACTCTGTCATTTGTTCATCAGCTTAAATAAACTTATTGTGATATAATGCCAGAATCTCACCAAAGAGACCACAGACGTGGGTACAGTCTCAGGTTGAACCCCTAGAATTTTTTTCCTCCACTAAGCTTATCAGATTATCATGGAGGTATTTGAACAAGTCTGCTGATCACCACACAAACCTGAAATGTTTAATTTTAATTTAATCTTCAATTTAATTTAAATGTTCAATTTATTTTAATGAGCTTGCTTGATGATGTGAATTCATGTAGATCTACCGGTGTGGTCCAAAAAATAGATTTTCAAAATCTCAGACGTTGAGAGGAAATTAAGTAAGTTGAGCCCCGTTTCCTTTCCCCTGTACACTTCCCCACTACTGTTTGAGTATGCAGCAAATGGAGCCATGTCCTAGGCC
>NW_024582908.1:318389-335253 GCF_018398535.1 Haplochromis burtoni
CACACACACACACACACACACACACACACACACACACACACACACACACAGCCACTTACTGTGTTCATCTCTTCCTTCCTTCTGCTTGTCCTTCCCCATCCAGATCAATACCATAGATCAACTAGCTATCAGGCTGCAAAATGACCACATCACCATAAATACGCACACTGCTTATACCTCACACGCGCGCACACACACACACTCACACACACAACTATTGCATTTTACCAGAGAATGAGTGGATAGCTATAATAAACACCAGCTGGCTTGTGCGGCTCGTCTCCCTCCACCGAATCACTGTCATCATCATCATCATCGTTGCGGTCTGTGCGTCTTCCCTATTGATCTAGTTATCGCTGCTTCATATGCTGTCGGACAGTGTTAAACGCACATTTTCTGTTATCATGCTGCGCATTAATCAGAGGCCACTCACCGGTAGGGAGGACAGGGGATATAAGGAAAGAGAAAGTTGGAGGAGACGGGGATGAAGAAGCAAGGACATGTGGAGATAAATACAGAGCCATGGCGATAGACTGGCATGGGTGAACATGGGAAGAGCTACAAAAACATAACAGAGAGGATGGACGCTGAGTGTGAGACTTAAAAGCAACACAATAAGATGTTTAAGCGAAAGTCTGCAACGCGATGAGTCCTTTGAGAGTGCAGACGTGTTAAATAGAAGGATGTAAATACTCTGTTTGACCTGAGGAAGAAGAGAAGTCAGGAAGATTCAAAGAGGTCTTGTTGTTTATTGAGCTACAAGAAAGACAAAGCGTATCGACAAAGACTTTGACTTGAAACATGTTGTACTACACAGGAGCGTGCACAGGGCCCTAATCAGATGGTATAGAATGAACATGTGTAGAGAATGATACATCTCTAGAAAGATAGTAGTCCATTAAATTCATATCATAGGATTTAACACAAATATACTGCAGGATCACAGTACAGTGATGTTGTACTGTGACTAAGGACAATGTTGTTGATGATAAAAGATTACTTTTTTCTTCTTCTTTTTCTTGTGTTCAGCACCCAGCAGATTCATCCAGCTTCCACTGTTTTGCGGAACTTTGAGACATTGTAGCATAAAATACTCTAAATCTCAATGTTCCTGTTTCCTAATGTTTATTTGTTTTTATTAAATGGAACTGAAAACACAACTGTACAATTCTTGTTACAAGAGTGTGAGAGTGGGCGCGTCATCTGTGGTGTAGACCTATACTTAAAACCTCTATCGTCTCTCTTGCTTGTTCCCAGGGTAACGGAGGAAGAGTCCACGGCAACCACCATGGAGGCCCTGAAGGCTCGAATCAGAGAGCTGGAGAAGCAGATACTCCGAGGAGACCGATACAAATGTCTCATCTGCATGGTGAGCATAGCGTTTACATGGGTGCTGTCTGCACGTCGAGCTTCCGTGGAAGTGTTGTGGCTTTGTCAGAAGGCAGCATTAGCATTTGTCGAACTGCATGTAGCACCATAAACATGTGAAACTGCGGTTGGGGGGGGGCTATAAACTGACCTTCCACTTTATTAGGCCAGATACGTAGCAAGGGCTGATAAGGTCTGTCCCATGTCACAGGCTTATCTGAATACCAGAATGTGCTGTATTTTTGGGACAGTCAGTGCATTCAGTGGATGTAAGTAGCAACCACTGATCACTTTCTACCTTGAAGAGGGATTCAACCCTTTACCCTCACCTATTTTTTTTCAAGCAAACAGAAATTAAAAATATACTCACTGTGGCCAGAGTGCTTACCTTGATATCTAGCTGCTCGGCTTGAGTGACCGATTTTTCTGTTCGATAATGTTTGTGTGTTTTACTATAGGTTGTGTACTTGTGCTGCAGAAATATGTGAAGCGCCTGCATGTAGGGCTGTGCGATATGACCAAAATCTCATATCCCGATATAAGAATTCTATCGTCCCGATAATGATATAAATCACAAAAATGTAACATTTTCTGTAAATTCTGTGAATCTCGGGCAGCTCGACTTGCGGGTAGTTCCAGCTGTGCGTCATGTAGCTGGAGTCGAGTGTTTTAACCGATGCATGAAACGATACATTTTTAGACATAAGTTGTAACGGCCGCCGTTTTCTTTGTGAGTATTTATTACACGGCGTGCTGCGGGGAAAAGCCTGTTCTAACGTTTGAGTCTAAGGTTTATTTTTGAGCACCTGGCGGCTCTTTTTTACTTCTCACCCGTAAATAATCTGCTCTTTCACGTGATTCAGTTTATTTTGAAAAGTCTCAACAGGATCTTGAACTTTATTGTGAAAGGTTTATGTGGAACATAAACAAGCAGACATGTGATGGTGTTACCGTCGTTGTTGCTAACCACAACGCATAAAAACAGGCGCTTGTCCGTCTGTAGTGTGGTTATATTAAATATAAGAGAAAGAGAGAGCTTTAAGAAATTAATATAGCCACTACAGTGACCATCAAAAAGATGAAAAAATATTGCTGTAAACAGTTTATTTTGCGACACCACGAAACAAACGATAGCGTAAAATGAAACGATAGATGTTTTTATATCGCCATCCGATATCTATCGTTATATTGAACAGCCTACCTGCATGCATCTCATTTCTGCTCTTCGTGGGAGCATTTTCACTGTCCCGAGTGCTGCTGGTGTTGTGTTGCTGTTGTGCTGTGGCCCTTTGCATGGCTTTGCAATTTGGCACGATTGTCTGCTATCACATTTCCAGAGCGAATCGTTTTTCATATCATGTCATGCTTCATCTCAGGAGCACAGAAATATGTGTATGTTCAAATTCTGAGATAGCGTGCTGACTGTGCTGTGCACAAAGCAGGTTGAATCTGTGAAAAATGTGTCGAAGTTTGGCTTTTTAGGTGAAAAGACACTCCTGTACGTCACAGCTTGTATTGATGGCTGATTGGACCTTACAGATCAATAGTTAAAGCCATGAGGGACAATATAGAGGTCCATCAGACACTTGAGATGCAGTTGCGCCTACACCTCACATCAGTGTTTGTGTACCCCCACTTTGTGTCAAGTACCCACCCTGTCATTCTTCAAGCGTGTGGACAGTGCAGCGTCAGCATCCTGTGCTTGCTGCGTGTGAGTGTGTGTGTGTGTGTGTGTGTGTGTGAGAGCCTGTTGGTGTGTATGCATGTGAGGCGGGTAATTACCAACGCCTGCGCTTCCTAAAGGTCGCTGGGTGCCTGAGGTGACACGGAGGGCAAGGCACAGCGATCGATCACTCACTGCCCCATGAGCACACAGCTCTTCTCTGCTCATCTGTCACTGTCCCTCATCTGTTTTACGCACACACACAAACACACACTAAGCAATACAGAGAAATACAAATATGTCTACACACACACACACACACACACACACACACATACACCTACACACACACACACACACACACACACACACACACACACACACACACACACAGGCCTCTTCCATCTAATCTGTCTCTGTCTGTCTTTAACCTGTCACTGGGCTCCCTCCCTGTCACTGGGTCTGATCTAAATGTCATCAGATTACTCTCACTAACTGGCAGATTTTGAAGCAGCTGGAGATTCCACCGCATCAAGTAGATGCACAAACACTTTGAGCAGATGTATGACTCAGTCTAAACGCCACCGCTGTCACCTCTACACCGATATTTCTGCAAATATTTCTTACTCATTTTTACCTTCTGATTGTCTGGTGGAAATGCTCGCCCTCTGTATCAAGTTGACGCAAGTTCTCTGTTAGCCTTTACTGATGCTGAGGGTATCTCAGTGATGCAGCTCAGCACTATCTGTGGGTTTCTACCCCCATCTATTGGTCATTTTAGGGCAAGGAACTTAAAATGTGCTTTAAGATTGTCCTAAACTACTTTTGGAAATTCAATATATTCAGATATTTAAATATTGAGATATTTCAGTTTTAAAGTAAGGTTGTTGATGGGCTTGATTGCAAATATTTAGACTGTTTGAAGACTACTTAGATGTACTTAATGTCTGTTTCCATATAGTAAAATTTCAACGACATTTAAACATGCCTGAATTTTCAGATTAGCCAGTGTAGTATTACTCTTTGCTTAAGCTGGGTGACTGTAAGAGACCAAGTTTAAAAAATACTACAAGGACATATTTATCAAAAGAGCCTTTACAAGTAAACTGATAAATAAGACTGTAATGTGAGCCTGGTTCTGTTGGAGGTTTCTTCCTGTTAAAAGGGAGTTTTTCCTTCCCACTGTCACCATGTGCTTGCTCATAGGGTTTTGGCTGATTGTTCGCGTTTCTCCGTTATTATTGTCGGGTCTTTATATACATATAAAGCACATTGAGGCGACTGTTGTTGTGATTTTGTGGTATATACATAAAACTTAGCCCATTCTTCCATTAGCAATGTCAGTGAAGGGTCAGCATAAAAAAAGCCATTTATTTTACATTCACGCCTCAGTTGCACTTTCAGAGTGTAAATGTTTCTTCGCACTTGTAAAATCTAACCAATGAGATAAAACTCCTGAAGATCCGAGCTTTTCCAGTTGACTTAGCATTTTAGCCTAGTTGTCAGCTATCCAATCAAAGGTGGAAGAAGTTGTATTGAAAGCCTCACTTTACTTTCTGGCTGTCATTAGCACACACGGTGATGTTTGTGTGGGTTTGTGTTTGTCCACACGCGTCTTCTGTTGCTCTTTGGTGTATGTGTGTGCGCGATCAGTACAAGCCTGGCTCTGTGATTAGCTGCCACCTTTCGCCCCCAACCTCTCCTCTCCAACCCCCACCTCTCCCTCCTCCTCCTCCTCCTTCCGCAGAGGAAGCCTGCTATCCAGTCAGGCACGGAGCTCAAGAGCATAGGGGCCAATGAGGTCGGAGAGAGGCAGCCTAAGTCCCTCCCCCTCGGCCTGTATTGCCTGTACAGGGGCCTTGTGATTGGTGGCTACAGCAGCGGCATAAAGAGGCTCCTCCCACAGCCCTTACGGAGGGTAAGGCACTCCCTCCCTCCTTACCTCCTCCGCTCCTCTTCCCACCCTCACCTCATTCCTCCCTCATCTCTCCATTCTTTTCCAGAGGGAAAGAAAAGGACGCCCAGCAGGGCTCGTTCACGGCTTCCTCCCTCATCTCCCCCCTCCCTGCCCGTTTCCCTCTGTCTCTGCCCGTTGCCTGGCCGATGTCGTGTTTGTGCACGTGTGCGTGTACGTTTGTGACCCGCAGATTGCCGGTTCAATTTCCCATATGCTGCCTTGCTCAGTGGTTCTGTGGCTGCTGGCTGTCTTTCCGTGGTTAGTGATTTCATGCTGTTTGTCGGTCAGGGATTGTGTAGCGTTACTTGTTTGTTGCTAGCTAAAGTGAGTGTCCCGTGAATCCGATGTAGTTTAAATTTTTTATTTTTTTTATTTTATTTTATAGGACTCCTACACGATGCCGCTCACCTCCATCCAGTGCTGGCACGTCCACTGTGAAGAATGCTGGCTCAGGACTCTGGTACGCTCAAACTCACACACTTCATCTCACTCGCACACACACTCAGTGCTACGGGGCAAGTCCTCATGACATGCAGTTATTGCGGCCTCATTTCATAGTCAGTGAATTTTTCTCTGTATTCATGCCCCGTAGGGAGGAACTAAAATGGAATGTTCCCCAAATGACCCGTTCTCTCTCAGCACGCTCAGTGCAAACACTTGTAGCCTCAGTCAGGGAAAGGCTTAGATGGAATGGTCCCCAAAAGGCTTGTTAAAATGTTGGAATAAAGTGGTCAACTTCAGCCTCCACTGGCTTCTATGTACTGCCTTAGGTCTACACACACACACATACACACACACACACGCCCCTCCGCTGTGGTTTTGCTGGTTATTAGTTGGTCTAATATATTCAGTAGTGTGCAGTTAGCTGTTGCTAATGTGGTAAATGGAGCGCAAAAGAAAATAGTGTTCCTACAGCTGGAAGGGTAAACAGAAGGGTAACAGCTTTCTCTGATGTCTTTGCTCTTATCGCCTCTTTTCCCTCCATGAAATATCTGATGTTGTCAATGTTCTCGTCTCACCTTGTTTCCCCTGCCGCCCTTTCCCCATGAAGCCTAATCGTACTCATCAACATACCCACAGGCCCGTCCCACCTGGAAAACGATCACAAATAAGCTGATCATTAGTGCCACATCATTGTATACAGTATCAGTTGCATCAGTGTCCTAAAAAGTTTGATTTTTAACTTCATTGAATGATGTAAAAACATTGATTGCTGGAATATTTTGACTAACCCTAACCCTGGGGAAGATGTTAAACTTGAGTACACCTTAGCCAGTACACTATTTATACAATTTTGAAGAACTTCCTGAGTAACATCTGGGTTAGTGTGCAGACAGCCTTGCATCAGCAGTCCTAGGGTTCTAATCGAAGCTGTCTTCTTGAGTCTTTACGAGTCTAAAGCATCTCGCTGGTGTTTTGAATGAAGAGAATCACCTTCAGTTTATAGATGCAGTTTCAAATCTCTAAAACTCTTCACACTTTGCTCAGTTTATCCTTTTTGGGCTTAGGCAGGCTGCTGATTGGTGGACCAGCTACCACTGTCTGCATTCGATTCAGTGTGTTAAACCATGTGACATCGTCTATGTCAGGGGTCAGCAACCTTTAACACCCAAAGAGCCATTTGGACCCGGTTTTGACGCAAAAGAAAACACTGGGAGCCGCAAATACTTTTTCACATCTAAAATGAAGATAACACTGTATATATTGTTTTTTACCTTTATGCTTTGTGTGAACAACTAAGGTGTGTTGCTTATGAAATCCATAAAGTGCTACAGAGAAAATTACATTTTATTTATGTAATTAACACATTTTGAACTCTTAAAGAAATATAACAGAAGGAAAGACACCCAGCTGAACTAAAATGATCCATGTAGCAAACAACAACTGTTGTGAGTCGCCACCCTCATATCGCCTTTGGGCTTGTGGAGCCTTGACCTGACTTTTAAAAAATAATTGGAAAAAAAGCACTATGCTGCTAAAAGATGAAAAATAGATATTTGCAAAATTCTGCCTAAATATGTATTTTACCTGGTTTATGTGTGTGGCGGGGCGTGGTCTGCAGCACCGCTGCAGGAGAGGCCGATGCACCTGAGCGGCACCCGCAATCACGCCTCGCCACCTTAACGTCTGTGCTCTCTATGCTGTTGTTGGTATGTGTCGGGCTGTGAGCTGCAAAGCTACAGCCGGCTGTAGCTTTGTAGCTTTGTGTGTAAAGTGTTCAAAAAAGAGATGCTGAAAAGCGTGTTCATGGAAACATCGTTGGGTCTGTCGTGATATGTTTACAATGGGACTTCTGCTCCTGAACCTCTGCGCACAGCGTCTGCAGATCGGGGCTGTACGAAGTCACTTTCATCTTTACGCAGGACTGTAAGCTTTCATCTGTGAGGCGTGAGCGGTGTTTGTTTTTAACATAGTTCACAGTGGAGAATAGCTGCTGACATAATGTGGATCCGAAGATCCATAACTGGCCTACCTGGGGTTGAAAGTCTCGATAAATGCGCGGCGTTTCGGCGGGTACACCGGCTTCCGCGAGTGTGACACTTATTTTGAGCGATGAAAAAATAATAGAATATAATTTTATTTTTATATTTCAATATCACAATAATCTTCCAATTTAGAACTACAAGTTAAAAAAGAACTAGCATAAATAAAATACACTTCAGCTAAATACTTCTAATTTATTTTCCCAAACCACACGGAGCCGCAGTATAAGGACAAAAGAGCCGCAGGTTGCCGACCCCTGGTCTATGTCAAGGACTGAATGGAGTAGACTTTATTTTTCCAGGGATTATGATGAATGATGCATGGGAACGTCTGATGACTATTTCAGCCTTGTATGCAGCTATACATTTTAAATGTGGTGTTTCTGAAATGGTTTGGTCCAGTAGAATAGCTACATGATAGCAGATAAAAGCAACATAAGCTAATGGTCCCAACCATTACCACCCTTATTCATGCTAATAATTGTCTGAAAAATGCTTTCAGTTTAAGGTGATTTAAGAAGGCCTTCATTTGAGTTCGAGCAGAAAGGCAGTCTGGGCCTGATTAATAAATTAGTTAGCCTGCTTTCTAATTCTTCTGTTATTAATTGCTCAAAAGAAAGCACTCCATTGTTTCCATCTGCAGCGTACCTGTGTTTTCTGTGTAGGTGTGTGCACAGACGTGCATCCTGCCACTGCTGGTTTAATGTATGGGGAATTAAAGTCATAGCCTGGAGACAGCTATAAAACCGGGAGGGCCAAACTGATCAAAGTAAATGCCCAGGAATCTAGTTAACATCAGCCCAGCCTCTTACCACTTTAATGAGCGAGGCAGCTGGAGCCCAGTGTAACAGGCACACACCCATGCATGCTCACTGCCCACAGTAAACAGCAGAAAGCTTTGACGGGCCTCCAAACAAACAGAAGTGCTCCCTCAACAGAGTATCAATAAAATCGCTTAAATAACACTTAGTTAAATTTATAATATTAAACAATGCTTTGATACGTGATTTATGAGAGGTATTTCTGAAGAAAATGTTCATTACTTTTTAAACCATTCCAAACTCCTCTTCTTTCCATTTTTCCCCCATACACCCCACATCCCATCCCTTCTTCTTCACTCTGGACTTTTTTTTTTTAGTAATGTGGAGCAACATATCCTCTTAGTATGAGTATGTGACATCTGTCACTCCCAAATCACTCCCGTCTAGGCCCTTAATCGGTACACCTGCTTTAAAGAGTTTATTCAGGCGCTTACAGGAATTGAAGCCTATAAATCCTCGGGGGTCAGAGGTACATTTATGCTGACCGATTAATGTTTCAAAAGTGCACAAAATACAAACGAGATCTCCAGATTGTGGATGTCAGATGTTACACCCTACATTTGTGTGCCGTATACTAAAGT
This sequence comes from Haplochromis burtoni, assembly GCF_018398535.1. Lineage (NCBI taxonomy): Eukaryota > Metazoa > Chordata > Actinopteri > Cichliformes > Cichlidae > Haplochromis > Haplochromis burtoni. The sequence goes on from NW_024582908.1 coordinate 327,263, forward strand.
CTCAGTTCGCAGTTTAGAGACTGATTAAAGCACCAGATAGTTTAGTAAAAGGTGATGAGCAGTTTTGTTATGTCTAACAACAGTATTCAAAATGTCATTTACTGTTTCCCATACATCATCATACATTGTAGGCCACATACAGTCCACTTTGATCTTAAACAGGCCATATCAGTGAAAGACATTTAAATAAACTAAGCTCTTAGATTCAGAGAAGTGCAGTTTCAACATTACAGCTCAGTTTTCCTACGTGATTAATATGTAAAATTACAGGAAACATTACCGTTTTTTTTTGTTTTTTTTTTACTGTGGACCCACTCTTTAAAACAAAAAGACATTGCTGTAGTAGACAGTTTCTGTCATTGTATTAATTTTTTAACTGTTACTTAACTACTTTGGTGTAGTATGAATGGCCACGGGGGAAGTCTTTATCAGTGGGAAACACTATACTACAGTTAAAAGTTCAAAATCTGCGCACGCATTCACAGTTTTCAAAGCCTTCCGGTGGGGCAGATTAGAGTCTCCTGGTCCCCAGGCCTTATTTTTGACACCCCTGCTATACATGGACTTTACCTGAGCCTCTTTGCTTGAGAGAATGACACTTTCAGAAAGTGACTGAGTAGTAGACCATTCTCTTGATCTTACTTTGAAGGTAATGTAGCTGTGAGTGTTGGGCCTTCACTCTCATGTTTTAATCGTGCTTCTGTTGTGGTGGTTTCCTTAAAAAAGTTTGTCCCATGTTCACATACTCCAGTTTGTCTGTCTTGGACTGCAGCTGACATCGGGTGGAGAACTGATTCATGAGCAGCCATGCCAACCTTATGAAGCTCGGCAGCAGAACAAGGAATAACATCACCAGCTGCGGTCCAAGACGCTGGAGTCGCTCAGTTATTTATTATCACAACACCAGCCAACCACCCCCACCCCCCCATCATCTACAACAAATAGAACCTAGATCTGTGGGAAACACAACGGGTGCATTTCATTTCTGATGTTAAGACTTTCCTCATAGCAATGACATCATATAATCCTTTCCTAGTTGACTCCAGCTGTGCCACTATTCTTCATTTGTTTATGGTCTGTTTTTGGCTTCTTTTCTTTTTTCTTGCGTCATTAAGTGTAAACTCAGCACAGTGACTCTGTCAGAAAGGGATGCGCCTGCAGCCAGCAGTTGTTGGCCAGAGTTGGTGCGGGAAAGCAACAGGGATTTAGGACAGGGGTGAGACCACCCATTCAGAATCTTGTTATGCTGTCAGCCCTGTGTTGCATATTATCACCTGCTGCTTTACTGCAGATGGCACACTATCAAAGCAGTGCAGAGGGAGAGGAAGAGGGCAGAAGGGGAGGCAAGATGTGCAGCAAACAGGTTTAGATTCACACAGGAGGAGGAGGCAGTAAGAGCACTGGGTAACTTGTATTGAACTTCATGCTCATAGTCCCAAATCAGCAGAGTGAGCACTTCATTGTTATGTCTGTTGGTACATTTTTCTGAGCTACCAAGCTAACTGTTGCTTGTCTGTCCATCACAGGGAAACAAGAAGCTGTGCCCACAGTGCAACACCATCACCTCACCCGGAGACCTGAGGCGTGTCTACTTGTAAAGAGCACAACCCCTGCCTTTGTTCCTTCCAGTCCATTCTTCCATCTTGGATTTGTCTCCTTCCCCGTCGATCATCTTTAGTTCTTCTCGCTCTGTCTCTCTCTGTTGCGCGGCCTGGGTCAGCAGCTGCCAAGCCTCCACGACAACTGTGTTTGAGACTGTGCCAGTTCTTCCAGGAGGGCGGCTTGAACAAATGACTAAGCAAGCGCACTTTGGCTGAATCTGACTATGGTCAGCAGTCTCCTGAGTAACCTGCGCAAAAAATAAAGGGGAGGAAAAAAAAGGGCCCGGAGACCTGCACTCCCCAATTGCCAGCAGTTGTTTCCGCTGCCTCAATGACACAAGAACCTCTATAACTGTCTGTAAAATAGAGGGATCTTACACTGAAGGACTAAGTCAGTGGAAACGCCCACTAAGACCTTGTAGCTTCACACTGCTGGAGGTGGACCTCAGAGGAACTTCTTAATACAGGATCTAACTCCCCTCCTCCCTGCTAGCTCTTCAGCAGAACTTCAGTGGTGCTGGATGGCGGGCTTCACCCTGATGACTCTAGAGAAAGCTTCTTTTCTTATTTTTGTTCACTATTGAAGAGACAAACTGATAGCTTGATCCAGCTGTTGCTTAAGAAAAATATAAATATAAGAGCCTGTCCACTAAAACTGAGCTTTCAACCAAACTGAGGAGCCTCACAACCTTGAAAAGGAGTTTGACACTCGCCCTACTCGTCCTCCTCTCCTTCTTCTTCTTCTTCTCTTCACAAGCCCCGTCCTTCTCTCTTCCCTCTTTTGTGGTGTTCTAGTGCAGTAAACCAAATTTTCTCCTCCCCCTTACAAGATGCAGTGCAAGCACATGTAATATAGTTCTATGTATGTTTACAATGTTGGGTGTAAATTACATAGACACACACACACACACATATACACACATGACCATCAGAAGATACACACAGAAATATATAATATCAAAATCCAGTTTTTTGGTTGGAAGGGGTTGGGGGGAAAAAATGGCTGGAATAAAAGAAGCCTTCTGTATTTTTTAAAAAAGAAGAGATCCTTTGAAAAATCCGTTGACGTTTTATTTGACTGTACAGGAATTTAAAGAAAAATTGTAAGTAATAATAAACTACTCAAACTAGATGGTCAAGATTTAGGTGGTGTAATTTTTCTGCAGAGTACCTCAGAGAAAGGTAGATCTGATCTCGGTGTGCGGACAAATGTTGTGTTAGTTTTATTAAATGGAGAGATTCCCGTTGTCCAAGAGTTCCCGCAAACAAGCAGAACTGTGGAACTGCTCTTTAGTTCACATATTGTCCAGCTGAGCTTTTTCTTTTTTAACCTGTACTTCTGCTTCATGCTAATTGGAATAACATGCTGAGATCATATTCTAGACAGTCTTATTTTTTGTTTGTTTGTTTGGTTTACCCCTACATGTCTCAAAAGAAGCTTTTTCCTCCCACATTGTTCTCATTCTGCTATGCTGCAAAAAAAGAAAAAAAAGAAAACAACTTTAAAAAAAAAAGAAAAAAAAAGGTCCTTGAAATGGCAAATTCCCAATGGGCAGAAGTCTTTGGAAAACAAGGATGGCCAATGCTGAACTGGCAGCCTCCAGGAACCCACAACCTCCCCCCTCCCTCAATGGCAGCAGCATCAGCAGCCAAGGTGGTGGTGTGCTTTGTGTTTGTAAAGCTATGTATTCTGTGCCGTCTTTATTGTTGTAAGAAATAATGCAAAAAAAAAAAACAAGAAAAAATAAAATTTCTCAAAATTCCACGACTGGTCCTTTTCATGCAGCCGGGAGTGGTGAAGTAAGATGTGTTTAAGAAATGTGTTCATTGTTCATTCGTTCATTGTTCGCTGGAAAAATCAATAAAAAATGGGACAAAGATGCCAGAGACGCATTGTGAATGTGTTTTGTAATAAGACTTTGTGTCTCATTGTCAGTCGTAGCTTTTAAGTGGATCATCGTCCACTATAAAAAAAAAAAATGCAAAAGGCACACAGCTTAAAAAGAGGAAAGTGAAACAGCCCGAGTTGGTCAGGCCTGATATTTGAGGACACTTCTGCTGAAGAAACTTGATTTTGGCTTTTCCACTTTGGTTTAAATGTCTCAAACACGTCCTTATAGGATATACTGGACAGAAATAAAGAGTGCTGTGATGCTACGCTGTTCCATTCGCACTGAACTTGCTGATTTAAAAGACGTCCCAAAGATGGAAAAACTGCACAAGAGAGTCAGAGTGAATTTGTGTGTTGTAGATTCTTGGAAATGGTACATGTCCTTCCCATTTGTAAGCTACATTTTGAATTTAATTAAATACTCGTAAATGTCAGTTTCCCCAACATGACTTTCTTTGTTTTGTTTTTTCATTTTCCTCACTGGAGCTTGTGGACGTGCCTAGGAAATAAGTCAAGGTTTTTGTTTTGACAGTCTTTTTGAGCAAATGATGCAGCTCTGCAGAGTAACCTGAAATGTCAGACCAACCTCATGTATCTGCTGAGGTCATAGTTTCCAACTTGTTTTGGGACACTTCCTCAGACATTTCGGTCCATATCGACATGACAGCGTCACACAGCTGCAGCACATTTATCAGTTGCACATCTTTGATATCAATCTCCAGTTCCTCCACATTCCAAAGGTGTTCTATTGGTTTGGTATCTGGTGATGGTGGAGCCCATTTGAGTACAGAGAACTCATTGTCCTGTTCTAGAAACCAGTTTTAAACGACTGTATGACACAGCATGTTGTCTTTCTGCAAGCGACCATCAGAAGAAGGATCTACTGTGGTCATAAAGGGATGGACATGGTCACCAACAATGCTAAGGTAGGCTGTGGCATTCAAGCAATGCTCAGTTGGTACCAATGAACCCAAAATGTGCCATGAAAATATTCGGACACCACGACACTACAACCACTACAGGCACAACTATTTTTTATCCTGTCTCCCTCCCCTCATCCCCAACCGTTTGCACGCATGGCTGCCCCACCTGAGCCCGGTTCTGCCACAGCTTTTTTCCTGGTAAAAGGAAGTTTTGCCTTGCTTGCTGATTTGGTTATCTCTATTATTATTGTAGGGTCTTTACATTGAGCTGACTTTGCTGTGTTCTGGCATTATCTTGTACATAAAATTGAATTGAATAAAATAGGATGGATCAATACTTTCATGTTGTTCACACCAAATTCTGACTCTACTATCTGAATGCTGGAGTGGAAATTGAAACTAATCAGATCACCCAATGTTTTTCTAGCCTTCTAGTTCCCGTTCTTAGCTGACAGGAGTGGCACCCAATGCGGTCTTCTGCTGGTGCAGCCCATCTGCTTCAATGCTCGGTGTGTTATGCAATCAGAGGTGCTCTTCTGCATACGTTAGTTGTTACTTAAATCGTTTTTCTTCACCATTCATATGCTTGGTTTGAATTTTAGCAGGTGTTTTGGCGATATCTATGTGCCTAAATGTATTAAGTCGCTACCTTGTGATTGGGCACTAAGATATTTACATTAAGAAGTACATGTGCAGATGTATTTAACAAAGTGGTCACTGAGTGCAGTCATCCAACAATGTCAAATTCAGTTTACAGAATTTTAAGCAAACTTGTCCATTTCTGACATCCAGTAGAGCCGGGATGTTCTGACACAAAAAGAGATTAAATCTGATTGGCAGTATAATGCATGATTCCGTTGAGTAAGTTAATTTTTTATGTGTTGCGGCCTGGCTTTGCTTGGTTGGCCATTATTAGGAAAATAATGTCCTCCCACAGTGCTACATACACTCACAACACATCTTTTTTTCATTTCCTCATTGCTGTGATGCCTTCCTGATTCAGACGTCAATGCAGATGTGGTTGTGTGTTTAACGTAAAAGTAATTTCAATTGCAAGTTTCACCAAAAACATTAATGACAAGCTGTTCATAGGAAGTTTTACATTTTTTAATATATAGTTAATACTAGCATTGTTTTTTAGCCAACCAAAGTCCAGAAAACAGAAAGGAAAAATATTGCCTTGCTGCTTATTTATGCAATTATTACAAAGAAACCTGGCATGTTGCATACAGATGAAAAATATGGTTCAGCAAAGGCAGAGATTTTTTTTAACTCGTTCATATTACAGTGCAAGTCTAGCTGAATTCTTTGACTTTGAAGGAGTTGGAAAAGCCCAGAGCCATGCTATGCTATATTTCAGTTTTTTACTTTCAGTAAATTTGCAAGAATTTGAAGCAATCCATTTTCACTTAGTCGTTATGGGGTATTGTTTTTCACATTTTGAGGTGAAGCAGGAATTTAATCAATTTTGGAATAAGACTGTAACATGACAAAATGTGAAACAAGTGAATACTGTGTGGATGCACTTATCTTGTTAGACTGAGCTTAGCATTTTGGCCATTTGCCTTGTCGGTATTTTGAATCCAGATGTGGCCATTCCTGCTCACATGGTAGCGAACTGTCAATCACAAAGACGGCCCATCCTAAAGCTTACCTTTCCAGACTCACTGTAACGGGGACTGTAATTCACAATAAAGACTTGAAACGAGAGTCTTAGACCATAAACCCATCAGGAAGATGTTTACTGAGGTCATAGTCTTTCTCTGGCACACATCCTGTTGCCACTGTCTTTTACACCACATGCATAAAGTCTCTATATTACTATTTACTCACCAATTATCTTACCAGCATATGTTTGACTAATGTTTGATTTTAAAACACTAAGCAAAGCCCGAGACATAACTTCCCTGTGTCACACTGTGACATCGTGTAACTCTGATAAGCACCACTGTTTGCTAATGTAAGGTTGCAGTGATGAGGACAGGCTATTTTTTCAGGTAAAAGAGAACAGGAAGACAGCATTGCCATCTAGAGGTCTTTAACAAGCAGTCTCTCAATAAAACTCCACATAATCTCACAGCTATAAGCAGATTGCCAGATGGGGTCCGCGTGCTTTGGGAAAATGTGTTTCTGTGTGTGTGCCTGCATACCCTTATTAAACAGTGTTACAAAAACCAACCTTACCAAACATTAGAGCTTATTCAGCAGTCGCCTGTAACATTAATTAGCTAAAATTACAACAGCATGGTCTCTATTAAAGCCCTTTGGTGCTCAGATCTCTGTCCAAGCCTTAACAAAAGCAGTATTTGCTTTCTCTTACCCTGACCAAGGTGAGGCCTTATTAGACACATCCCCGAGCCCTGCCCAGTAAGCGCCTCTGTAAATGCTGTCAGATGTTAATAGAGTTGTAATGTATGAGCGGCAATCACAGCAGGATATAAGCGTTGTAAAATATTATGTTAAAATGCTCAACTTCAGCGACTCTTAATGTAATTAAAATCAGGAGTGTAACTGTATGCTCTAGGTTTCTGCTACACTAACCAGAATTACAGTGCTAGACTTGTTTTGAACTTATTTGTGGTATTTTATTGGGATTATCTAACAGATAATATGGCGTCCTGTGTGGTAAAGTCCATACAAGAAGTCTGTGCTTTAGTTTCTGCATGCTGACTGAGATTCCTGGTTTTAGTTCATAACATTTCACCCTCTTCTAGTAATTTCTACCTCTAAAAACCCTCAATAGCTGCAGCAAAATGCGTTAGTGATGTCACTGTGGCTAACTCCATCTTTTATATACAGTATATGTCTGAAAATGATGGTGAGCACCACATTTTTGCTATAATTTGACTTTCTAAGATTAAGATATTTAGCCATCAAACTAACCCAGAGACCATTGAGTTAGACTACTATATACTAGACTCAGATAAATTGTTCAAAAATGGATTTTTGTGGTGAAATAAGTGCTATTAGTTAAATAATTCAAACAGATCAGTCATATTAAAAAACAAACAAACTGTAAATATTGAAAATAAAGTTTTCCAGATTAGTAGTCAGAAATGATGAAACAGGTGGAGTATGTTGGGTGGAGCCTGCTGTTCTGTTTGCTACTTAAGTGTATGTTTAAGATGACAGTGTCTTTAGAGCTGTTCAAGGCCTTAGGAAATAAAGTGCCTTTAAGTGTCCCCAAGGAATCTAATAATTTAATTTGAAAAGAATTATTAGAATGTAAAGTAAGTGGCTTAGTTTCCAAATAACTGTGTATTTGTCCAGGGCTGCATTTGAACTCATAGGACATGACAAGAAAAAGAGCATTTACTGACCCTTACTGTAAGTATACTAGATCCAAACTACAGCCTTTGACTCATTTACTAATGCGGTGAATCCACAATGGAGTTGTTAACTGTGACATTAATTAGAAATGTAAGCTGAACCAAAAGTGGACCTTTCAAGAAGATCCTAACAACCCAGGACTGGCTTAGAAAGAAGAAATAAAGGCTCGTGGAGTGGCCTATAAAGAAGGCCACATTTCAGTGAGGTTAAACAGTTGCAGGAGGATCGTTCTGTTATTCTACAGCA
>NW_024582908.1:338999-358462 GCF_018398535.1 Haplochromis burtoni
TTCTACAGCATCTTATGAACTAAACTGTATTGCAGCCACCTTGGTAAAATCTGGTAATACATCAAAACAAGACCAAAAATGTCTTTCTGTGTTTGTGTTTCTGTGCATTTGTTAAACTGTTGCCTGTATTAAATCTATAAAAATGTCTCTTGGAGATGTAACAGCGTGTATCCTGTGCAGGCACAGAATATTGACATTTTATAAACACACATGCTCAGACTTGATCAATGAGACCTCTAACAGTACACTCCATGCTGTCTCTTCTGCCCTGGACCCATACATCACATGTGCACAGTGAAAATCCAAGCACACACGCACACAAGCCCGTTCAGCTATCTTAGTGAGGACCTTCATTGACATAATGGTTTCCCTAGCGCCTTACCCTAACCCTAACCATTAAAAGTGAATGCCTAACCCTAACCCTATACCTAACCATAACCTAATTTTAACCCTGACAGTAAAGCCACATTTTGAGCATCAAAAAGGCCTTCAAACTTGTGAGGACCGGTGAGTGTGTCCTCACAAGTGACTGTTGGTTCTCAGAAGTATAGTAGAATGCAGATTCCGGTCCTCACAAAGATAGCTAGACAGGAACACACACATACAGTGTTTAATGCAAACTATATATTGATTGAATGACTAACTTACTCTGTGTGAGTGAAGAGAATGCTGCTGGCCACTTGACATAGACAGTCTGTGTGTGTGTGTGTGTGTGTGTGTGTGTGTGTGTGTGTGTGCGCGCGCACATGTGTGTGTTTAGGTCCAGGTAGGGTGCCAGAGGTCGCAGGAAATCTATCAAAAAGGCGCCTGCTGGAAGAGGCAGGAAATTGAACGAGTTGACAGAAGAACCCCCTCAAGGCTGGTTTACAGTCATTAGAGCCATTTACCAAATCAGCCAGCCCCACCCAAAGCCATTAGCTCTGTTCCCATGGTTTGTATGTCCTTTTCTTGTTTTGCTGTACAGTATAACTGAGCTGGGACCAAACCAAAGACTTTGTAATATAGCCTGTGACTAAGGGTGTAAGTCACTCTGTAAATCAATGGAATTTAATACTTATTTATGTACTTTACTTGAAATTAAAATTAAATTATGTCTACATACAAATACTTGAAGGTACGTGCACTACAATAAAGGGGATAACAAGTCAGGTTTTCGCAGGAAACAAAGAATGAATTACATTGTAAGAAAATTTGTAAGTAAGAGTAAGTAGAGCGTAACTAATTTTAAGTACTTTAATTTCCTTCTGATTTTATGGGAAAATACCCAGAAATTACGGAAGGTTAAGCGACTTCATAATATCTGAAAATCTACAGCGTGTTTACTGGGGAAATATTGTTTTTACATTAAATGAGAAAGAAATGACAGTGCTTAAAATTACATATAAAACTACTTAAATTTAATTACAGTATAATTATTTCTTTGTGTCCTTGTCACCCCCTTATTCAAGTGTGCCTAGCTTTAAGTATCTGCATGAAAATATAATTACATGACATGACGTTAGTCGTAGGATGTATTACAAAGTGTTGCCGTCTGTGTAATGAAAAATGAAACTTAGGTGTAAAAATAGGCAGGTTTAGACCCTGTTTGTGGGATTGCTCAAGCCCCCTCAAATTTAATCTGAGCACCCCTAAAAGTACCTGTATTAATAGTACTAATAATAAAGCATTTTAGTGTTATTTTCTGACATTGGCTAACTTGTCCGCTGACAGCAGTACAGGATAGAATGAAAACAGGTTTTATGTCCAGTATTGTTGATGTCATGATGTTACAGTACACTCACAGCAGCGTGGCTTGTCATTAACAGCATTAATAGGACTTTGGTTGCTGTAGCATTTCATGACACTAATCAGTTATGCAGATTTAAAACACACTTTGACTGAAATATAGCAAAAGTTCAAAGTGTTCTGATAATGTGGGCACGTTGCTGTGACTTATAGAGTGTGTGTTTATTTTTATTCGTTCTTTTAACCTTTAGCTAACATAGCTTCAATCACTAGAAATTATTAATTTTAACCTTCTGATCCACTAGTCAGCTGGTATATCAGGAGTTGCCTGCTGTACTTTATTATTTTAGTTTGTTACAAATTTCTATTCCCAGAAATTCAGTTTCAGTTTGCTTGCACTACAGCTCCAGATCCAGGTGACAGCAAGTCAAAAAGATATTACCTGTCAGTGTCCCCATTCAGCCCCCCCCCCATTCCTAAAATCTGTCTATGTATATTTGGTGAACTGCCTCCATTGTTTAAGGGAATTAAATAGCTATTTATGCATGTTTCTCATTTTATCTGCTTTGCCCCAAATATTTATTTAATTTCTTATTAATTTCTTATTTCTTTGGCTCAGTTTTGATAGCTAAAGGTTCCACACTAAAGCTGGTTGAAATTGAAATCTTTGATTATTCACTCTGAATTATTCTTAGAAAATACAATGGGTCATCCAACCAATTAGGTTGCTTTTGAAGGTAACATTGTAATGTGCATCCAATTGAATTGAGGTTTTCAAAACATGAACAGGTATGATTGCATTTGCAAACAGCATGTTCCCATAAAATTAATCACAAGGCATGCATGACATTATGATTGGGAGCTGAGCCCCCCCCCTTAAAAGTTTAAGCCTAGGATCGCCCCTAGATGTGTGTTCAAATGTAACATCAACGTGTCCTGACCTCGTGACCTAGTGTGAGACATGACATAAATTTGAAAGCTGTAATTTGCAAACTGTAATTTTACATGCAAAAGCAAATGCAACAGCCTGAGTCCAACCTGGCATGCTGCGTGTCTGCTCGTTCTTCTTCTTTCCTTTCTACACTGCACTGCTAAACTGAGAAATAAAGGGAAAAAAGAGCAAAAAATACTGAAAAAAAGAAAACAGTTATAAGGAATTAGAGAGTATCAGAGATTACATTCATCTGCATTAAAATCAGCTCCACCATTTCCTAACATTAGCAAAGACCTTAAATTGCCATGCAGAAATGACTACTGTTCCAAATATAATATGCAAAAGAAAACTGCTCAAGAAATTAGACCAATTTTATCCTCGATAAAATATGTGAGAACATGTTACTTATTTTAGTTTAGTTAGTTTAAATCAAATGAATACTTGTGAATCTGACGGTTGCCTGCAGTAAGCATGGGATAGTACCGAGAGCAGTAAGTGTACCATTTCACTTCAATATACACACGGGCATTTAGAGGTCTAAATAAGATCATGATGATAAGTGCTTTATCATGGTTGGAGATTCTCAAGTATCAGGCATCTAAGTAATACTCCACTCTCACTGTTCCCTTGCTGTGATTCTTCGTTTTTCCACAGGGCGGCAGCGTTTGATAGCAAAAGCTGTCATGCCTTACTGATGGATTTTGTTTTTATTCTTTTTTGCCACTGTGCTAGCAAAGCTTGATTGTGGAGCGCTGATTATCTGGTAAAACGAAATAAATAAAAATCCAGAAAAGTGAAAGTGCATACATGAAACATAATCTGCAGATTCTGAGTCAGGAATTCAACGGTGGGATTAACAATAAAAACAATCTTTGAATCTTTGCAAATATATGGATCAGTGACATATATGTAAAAATAGATAGCAATGCCAGCAGATACTAAGGAAAAAGAACAGATCAAGCTGAAAGAAAAGCTGAGGTGCGAGGTCATCTCATTTGTTTCATCTGCTTCTCCAGCCCCCTTCACCACTCCACCTTTCATCTTGGTCAGCCCCCAAGGGGAGAACACTGGTGCTCTGTGTGTGTGTGTGTGTGTGTGTTTGTGTGTGTGTGTCAGGCAAAGAGGGGGGTGTTTCGGGGTCTTGCCAGAGGATCCCCATATCTTGAAAGGGGGAGATGACAACATGAGATAATGGTGAACAGGAGTGAGTGAAACGTGTGTGTATAAGTGTGTGTGTGTGTTTGTGTGTGTGTGTGAGATGTGACACTCATTTCCTCCCCAACCCCCCGATTCCTAAAACCTCTGATATTCTACCTGCGTTGCCTTTTATGTTACTTTTATCATGTGACAGATGGTGTCACTACAGGAAACGTTGTGGGCTCATCAAATTCAGCTGGTGTTCGCTCTTCATAGAAATTTACTCAGAATGCGTTATCGTGTTACAAATGTGACTGTGAGATCCATTCTCTGAAAAGATTTTTTTTTAAATGATTGAAACTGTCTCCCAAACCTGTGGCTTTACTTCCTTTTCAGCAGTCATTTTTGGACCAACTACAGCAGCAATCTGAGTGACAGGACCAACTCCAGTAGCTACTTTCAGCGGCTCCTTCAATACAAGAGTGGGTAGCATGTGCACCAATAAAGCCCTTTTAGTGATTGCTGGAAAGGAAGAAAAAGAAAAAGGAACCTGTTCCAGGAGGGCTTAGGTGGAGGTCATCTGGAGGAGGGAAAGATGGTGAGAATTGTTAAGGAAACAACGTCACAAGTCTAATGAACACGGGTGGCTTGTGTTGCTTAAGGGCTCGTCCCTTTTTATCTGTGCTGGAACTCAAAGCCCTAGAGACACTCATCAGAGCAAATCAACTTGTGTGGTTTGGTTTCCTGGTGATGTGTAAAAACCAAATATTGACTTCACATGTTACATTTGGCATCATACTATTTCAGGTCAGGTTAGGGACACAAACCATATTAAATGGATAATTTATGTAACAACCACAGACTGTATATAAAAGATGGCCATAGCCACCATCACTTCACCTACTGATTTCTGGACATTAGCCTGCATTGGTCCTGTTTGGTTCCTGGAAAGTCATCAAGCAGCAGACATGAACTTCATTTTGTGAAAGACACTAAACTGGGCCATCTATACATTCCTCCTACAGGAGCTGCTCTGCCATGGAGTGCTGATGTTACTGTGTCAGCAAAGTGTTGGCCAGTTTTTCTATGGTTCTAGGCCTTCCTGAATCCATGCATAAGGCATCAAGTCATAGGCTCTCTTGTTGTCAGTCCAGGCAGTGCAAGGGTTGGTAAGTCTGGTCTTGCAGTGTCGAATGACTGCTCTGTCTACCAGGTGCTGGTGTTTTGCCCCTCTGATGTATCTGCCAAATCCTTTCTGGGCCTCAGGCATGTGCCTGTTCTTCTTAGCCGCTATGATGCCTAACAGCAGCTTCCATGTTGTGCTGAGGCAGGTTATTGGCCAGTAGTTGAATGGGACTGGTCTCTTCTGGGGATTCTTGGGGATCTGCACTGTACAGCGTTCGGTTAGCCTTTCAGGGTGTGTCTTAACACCTGACGTGGACTTGGTTAATCCAGACAACATCTGAGCTAGTATGGTTTCACTTAAGTGCCTCTCACTCATATTCCAGTTGGGTAGCATGGGCGCTCATGAGGGCCCTTGTTCCAAGACTAGTAGTGTTGCCACTATGCTATCCTGTTGCTGTAAATATTTTTGTTACAAAAGTAAAAATGTAAAATTTTAGTTTCAAATCAAAAAATATTTACGCAGCCTGTTGCATGTGGTATATGCAAATAGAGCTCACATCTTTCACCTGTGTAAGATGAAACAACTGAAGCATGATCTGTGTTTACTGAATGATCCACAACCAGCTCCCAACCGTACAGTGTGAAAAGAAGACAACGGTTGACATATTAGGTGTGACGACAGTTTCAGCTGGGCTGTTCCCATTGTGTGACTATAAACTATCAAAATAATAAAAAGACAAAAACACATTTAAAATGTACAAATCTTCTAACTGATAAAGAAAGGGAACACTTTCAGTATTTGATTGGTGCATTGGTCACATTTTACAGCTTGCTGCGACTTCTTTTTATTATCTCTCGTGCTTTGCAATGCAAATAGCTGCCATCTTAAAGTTGACCAAAAGGATTTCAGCTTAGCACATTAGATAACAACAAGCTTGCTCTCTGGTGCAACTAATCCCCTTAAAGCATCCCTGTAAGATAATGATAGGTTTTTGTTTGCATGGAGCTGTACGTAATCACTAAAGCTCTCAAATAAAGATCAACAAAAGGTGATAGACAATACACACACACACACTCACACTTCTTCTAGTTGTATCTCAGTTGAAGGATTTTCCACACGTGTCTTTAAAGACTGAAAGATGTGAGCAGTTCTTCTTTCATGAGAAGGAAATGAATGCAATCAAAATGAAACTGAGTCTACAGCCTTTGGCAATCACCAAATGTATCTAATTTAAAAAATGTTGGCACAAGTAGAAAAAAAGGTTGATTATTTTGTTTTGTTTTTTGGACTTACACAAGAAGAGATTGTTGTCAGTGTTTTCCAGTATGTGGAATTCCACTGAACTGTCCTTTTATTGTGTTTGCTGCGGGGCTTATGTTGCTCTGCATTTCTCTTTAAAAGGTGTTGGATTCAAGTCAGGCAACGTGCTCGGCCAGGTCACAGGTCTCGCTGTTTTCTTCTTCAGAAACTCTTGTCTGATTGTGACTGTGATCGTTATCTTATCAGTCAGTGTTATGATGTATCCACATGTGTTTATGAGGCTGGGATGTCATGACTATGTGTCAAGTTATAGTTGTGTTGTGTTGTATATTATTAATTTGGTGAAGTTCTTAAATGTTACCCCTGACAAATGTCAACATGATTATGAGAAAACCTTAAAGCTCAACACAGAAATGAATGCAAACTCACATATTTAACAATAAACGCATAACCGAAAGGAGCACGGATGCTCTAAACAAAACTAAAGTGAGTTAAAAACAAAAATTTAAATAATTATAAAAAAACAATACCTCTGCATCACACTCCAACACCGTCTTCTTCTTTTTTTTTTTTCTTTAATGATGTTTTTACTAAGCTCATTTCATGTTTTCATTACCTAATAGTGAGATCTACTTTTTTTTTTGCCTGTTCCAACACCGTCTTCACCGTCAGGAAGTCATGGCCAGGTTCACTAGAAACATGCTGGATCCAGTCTACTGTAAACAAACTTATTTCAGGTTGAAAGTCTTCAAAGTCTTCTTAGTATTCGTTGGGCTTCTACGTCGATCGATGTAATCTCTTTTGTTTCCCTGATTTTCTAGTTCGGGGTCTGAATTTTCAATAGTATTTTTTCCATTAAAGCTTGTGTTTGATTCTTCACAAGTGCAAATACATGCCAACTTCAACAAAATAATATTGCCCACGGTGCTCTTTTAAATTTTAATTAATGAGAGCATTATTAAAAAAATACTCGTTTCAATATTTCAGTAATTTGATGTCAGTTTAAAAGAAAATCAGCAAACAGATTTGTGATTTGTGGATTTGTTTGGCAGTGAAACAATAGGAAAGGAGAAGATGTAACAAGAGCATATTATTAAAGGAGCATTAATAAAATCTCAGAAATTCTTAGAAAACAATCATGTAGAAACTGTGAAGGAAATGTTGCAAATACATTTGTTACATTTACCATCTGGAACATTTTCTTCTCCCATTTGCGTGAGTCTCTCCGGCAAAGCAACAGCTCCAGTGTCCCGATTATTTAGTCGATTTTGTTTGTTTCCATTGCATTCGGGCTGTTTGCTTTACAACTGAGTAGTTAATCTGTTGAAAACTGGAGCTATTTGCTTTAACAGTCACATCTGTGAGCTGCTGTTCATTCTTTTGAAAGAATGAGAATGTCATAAACTGTGATCCTGGATATCTGTTAGTGTTCAGTTAGTGTTTGTGAATGTAGCATTAGTGTTTGTTTTAGCCGGCTGTGGATCCTCTTCCTGAGTTCCCTGTAGATTATCCTTCAGTAATCAGACCCCAACCCTTCTAACTGACAGAAACTAAGCTACATCGTAAATCCATTATTAAGATGTCAGTTTGTCAAAGGGGAAGAGTTCAGTTTGGCTGTTGCAAAGATATTTATAAGCAAATGAGTAAACTCTGCGTTCATACTCAAGCAAACAGTGGAACAGTGGTTGGTTAGTGAAGGTTTAATAGACACAGGGTTATTCCTGCTGTTATAGCATGTGTACACAAGCGTGTGCACACCCGCTGACAAGGACCCCTGCAGACTGTTTAAGCAGGGTAGTCCTCCAAGAAGATTGTAAGAAACACTTTAAATGTCTTTGGATGGGATTTAACAAGCAATGAGATTTAAACTTTTCAGGATTGTGTTAGGAAATTAAAGTTTTTGGATTCATTGGCCATTGTTGACTCCTTCTCAAAGAACTGCTTAGGAGTCTCTCGTTCAGCTTGGAATTCTCTGACTTCCAGTTTATATTACCACCAATCAAGGAACAAGCAAACATTTCCAGCTGCAATCTGACTTCATGGTACACCTCATATAGCATTTCCTCACCACCATCTTGCTAACCAGCTTCTAGCAGTGTCAAGAAGTATCCTCTTTGGACCAGTAGCAAACTGCAAAGCAGCATGCGAGTGTGAGTCACTCAAGCTGACTGCAATTTTATAAAATTGTGCTGGATAATAATAATAATAACAATAATAATGAGTGTAAATACTATATACTGAATGGAAGGAACGATAGGGACTTCATGCACTTCATGGTGATGCATTGATTTTAAGTACATAGTACCTGCTCTGAGGAGTACTGCAACCATAACACTTAAAACTGTAATGAATATTACACACTTCAGTAATAAACATGCATAAACATAAGTATCATGCACAGTCACAGTGAACTCACTGAAAGACAAACCTTTCAGTGATTACACTTTGAAGCTAATGCACAAGTTGAAAATCTCCTGCAGTGATCCTTCATTTTAATGACAATTTGCATTTTATGACTGATTAAGCCAATGATTGTATGCACAGTGGAATATTTCGTGTAGGGCCGATAGCTCGCTGTGATGCAGAACAAACTGCAGGTAACTAACTAGTAACACGTGAATAATGAAAAGCGTAGACACGCTGATGGATCACATTTCTATTTTTTTTTCCTTTGAATGTTGTGTCCCTTTTCTGTTACTAAAGGTCTGTGTCCTCATTATTACAGTGTTTTTATTCATTTATTTATTTTTGAATACTAGAGGTAGTGATTAATGAAACTTTTGGTAAAGCAGACTTTTCATCAAAGCAATGATGAAATGAAAACATTTTACAGACAAAATAAGACACAAAGACACTTTTGTAAATGTACCTTGTCCAAACATGAGCAACCACTAAAGCAGCATCGACAAATATACAGCGGTTGTGGTTTGGCCCGCTTTTGGTCACATTACGTACTCGGTGAGAACAAACACTTGGCGCAGTCTGCTATAGCTAGAACAGGGACAGAAAAAAAACAATGGAAATATTATTTGGAGTGAAAACCACAAAAGAAAACAAACAGAAAAGAGTACAAGGAAGTGTTAACGTGTGTGCATGTGTGTGTGGTGGGGAGGTGTCATTCCCAGAGAGGAGGGGGGCGAGATGACATGAGGAATGAATGAGAACAGTCTGCCTATACGAGCTGTGTTGCTGAGTAGATGAGAACCATTGTTGCCTGAGGCTGCACCTGACAGGCTGGCTGGCTGCCTACCTACACATCACTCTGTCACTGTACGCACCTGTTCTAACACACCCGGAACTAAAGGCGAGACGCGTAGTTGTAGGCTGGTTTCTGAAGTGACTGAACACTTTGTACTGCTTCATCAACTTGTTCCAAACTCTTCCCTGCAATTGACTGTGTAAGCCACAGTTCAGTGTTTGTTTCTATTGGTCTAATATCATGACTAGTATATATGCTGTTCATGGGTTTTGATGAACAGTAGAATGGACTGACTGGAAAAAAGGAACATGGTGAATGGAAAAAACTTTAATTTGTTTTTAGGATATATAAAAGATCCGCTTTTGGTTGTTAATGGTTTATAAATTGTTAATATCAACACTCGCGTCCTGCAAGACACATTGCCGTGGAGCTCAAAATGGTGGTGTGCCCCTAACAGTTTTATTACAGAATCTCCCTCATTGTAGTCTAAACAACAGTGTCTCAGTAACTTTCCACTAGAGATGGTCTCCTCTTGTCTACATTTTCCCAGGCGAGCGTGAGCGAGAGTCTGCAGCTTTCTACTCCCCAAGGACACATGGTCTAATGCCTTTATTTTTCAGGGCCATGTCCACTTATTACTACACTAAATAACTTTATAACACTTATTAATAAAAAAGCATAGCATTATTGAGGCACTGCAAATTATTTAATCCCAACAAAATTCAAGACAATTATTTTCCAAGGAGCACACTGACAAGATACAATGTGTGCAAGTGTGGTTCTGGGCCAGCGCATGATGGAGAGAATTATGTTATTACAACCATATATCTTGGAAAATTCCCACCTAGAAAACTTCCTGTATCCAGATCATCACCATGGTGATGAGGAGAGAAAATGAACCCTGAACTTTCAGTCTTTTAAGTTTTATATTTATCTCTTTGGCAAATGCATGAAAAAAAGAGTGAGCCCTTCCTTATACAGCAAGGGTGTCAAACATAAAGCCCAGGGGCCAGA
This sequence comes from Haplochromis burtoni, assembly GCF_018398535.1. Classification (NCBI taxonomy): domain Eukaryota; kingdom Metazoa; phylum Chordata; class Actinopteri; order Cichliformes; family Cichlidae; genus Haplochromis; species Haplochromis burtoni. The sequence goes on from NW_024582908.1 coordinate 349,395, forward strand.
TTTGGCCCAGCAAAGAGTCCAATCTGGCTCACTGGTTGGCTTTGGATAATGTAAAGGGGCTCATAAATTTTGGATTTTAACTGTATTTTCATATGTTTTACAGCTTACACCTGACATGCACCTCACTGTGGCCGTCCATACTCTGCCGCTTAGATAAACAAATAATTAACAGAGTTCCAGTTTTTTTTAATATCTACTATAGAAATGTATGATTTTTGTAAAAAATGAATCCACAGTGAAAGACATACAAACCATTTCTTAAAATGAACTCAAACTTATTCTTTTATAATTACAGGATAGTCTGGAGAGAACTTCCTCTGTAATCTTACACATTCATTTCTTATCGTTTAAGTCTAGAGAGTCATGATGACAGATTTTTTTATTTATTAGAGCAGCATTTCTTTACCACGTAGAAAGGATTAAATATGTAGTTAAACTTCTTTGCACTGACAGATGGGGGAGTGTCGCTGGTCCGGCCCACTTAAGATCAAAGCCAAGTATGTGGTCCTTGATGTAAAATGAGTTTGACATCCCTGTAATGACAATGGTGTGTTTTTGTGGGGGTTTTTTTGTGTTCCTTCATTACATTGAATGTAAGTCATTCTCACAAAGCCTGTTCCAGTGAACTAAGTGTTGTTACTGCACAGTTAAAAGCAGTGTTTCTCCCTGCCTTGGTAAACTTAGACAGGTGATGCCCTGGGAGTACAGGGTGAAAAAGGTAAAGGTGTAAAAAAAGGAGTAATAGGAGAAAAAGGAGTAAAACCACACTACAAATAGACCGCTGATCACCAAGAAGAACTCTTATTTACTTTAGATTTTTGTCATCCTGCTCCTGCTCGAGGTTTCTTCCTGTTAAAAGGGAGTTTTTCCTTCCCATTGTCGCCAAATGCTTGCTCAAAGTGGGTCATCTTTTTTTGCAATTTTATCTCTAATAGTGTAGGTCTTTACCCTGGAATATAAAGTGCCTTGAAGTGACTGTTATTGTGATTTGACACTATATAAATAAAACTGAATTTAATTAAATTGAATTCAGGACAAATTTTAGTCATCCTTGAAACACAAAGAGACACTGGTATGACAAGCTCGAAATACCTACAGCTCGCAGCTTCAGTAGCTTTTACTTCCGCATCTGTTACACTCCCAACATCGTTTAAAAAACAAAACAAAAATAAAGTCTTCCATCCTCTTACTCCCTTCTCCTCTCAATCTTCCCCAGCCCGTTTGGTGCCTGCATAGAGACGGAGGGATTTTGATGTTGTCCCACACAATGGACAATTTGGGTGATTTCCTGTGTGCCAGTGTCATATGATTTTGTCCTGAGGCAGAGCTGTTTCAGAGCCTTTTGTCTGTCTGGCCTGAGCCCTGGAAGTCAGACTTCCCTCTTTCTCTGCTTCTCTTTTCATGTGGGTCTACGTGAATGAGATGAGTCCGCGGCTATTGTGGTGTGATTTAGTGATTTATCCATTGGATCCAATGACCGAGGGTTTGACATGCAGTGTTAACAGAGTATTTGATACCACCAGCCAGAGCTTTCACAGGGATAGTCTCTCTACGTAGGGAAGACTTGCGCTTTGTGAAAAACAATGGCTTTTGTTATCCGGGATAATAGATAATGTTTTAGAAAAGGTATCCATGTTGCTGTGGTGTTTTGATGTCTTAATGTTTAAGTTGGATAAAACGAAGATGATAATTCTTTAAGTGGCCTCACCATCAGATTTGTGTGTGTGTGTGTTTGTTCTCTCTTAAAAGTTCAGGTTAAATAAGGTGCTCGTTTTCAATCCCTTATATACCCTTTAAAGATTCGCTGTTGTGGCTAATTTCAAGAGCATGCATCTGTGGAACTGACATGTCAAGGAGCTGAGCAGAAGTGACATGGTTCAGTGCGAGTGTGTGTGAGTAGAGAATGAAATGCCAGGTAATAAACTACACTGACATGGATGCTGGAAATGATCTCAATAAGGAAATGTCAGCTTCAATTTAACAGATTCTTTCCGCCTCGGCATGTTTGTGACCCGAGGATATAAAAGAGGCACGGGGATGTCACAAAAGGAAGAATTGTGGCAAACTGCAGCAAGCTGGTAGCTTCAGTCAATGTTCTAGTGAAAAATCTGATCCACACTTTATCGCTTACAGTGGTAGAAGCTTCAGTTAATGATAACAGGATGGAGTTTGGAATAAATTCAAATACTCAAATGTTTGTTGGGAGGAAGTGCAAGTTCCTTAAAGGGTTATAAAAGGCTGGGATGGTGATTCATTTAAAGCTTTATAGGCTCTTTAGATCACACAGTCTTGCAAAGAAAGGTTCAAAATAAAAGACTCAAGAGACTTCTTCCTGTTTAAATGGAGCTTTTTCTTTCCGCTGTCACCAAGGGCTTGCTGATACTGTAGGGTCTTTACTGTACAATGTAGAGCGCCTTGAGGTGACTGGTGTTGTGATTTGGTACTACATAAACAAAACTGAATTGATTCAAGCTGAATTTGAACTGCAGAACAAGAACACAGGACTGCATCCATCAGAATGTGTCCTCAATCTTCAAAATTGCATCTCACAAACCATCAGACATTAAGATTTTAGATGGCAAACATTTGCTGTTGGTAGCAAGAAAAAGGCTCCGAGTCAACACGTTTTCTGACCTTCATCTCTATATGAATGTGTGCTGCATGAGGGGATACTGGAAGGGAAGTGTGCACAGCTGGAAAGCGAATGTAGATAGCAAAGGGCCGTGTTTATTCTGGCAACAAACACATGTTGCGTGTGATCTAAATGATTGCTGTAAGCAACATGGCCATTGTTTAGCTAGTCAGTGATGTACAGCACTGCACACCTTTGCACTTTACATATTACAAAGAAACGAAACTAGGTACCAGGAAGCCAAACGTGAGCTCGATTCTTCTGGCTCAAACTTGTTTTCCATGATGTGTTTGAGTGTTCCTGGGTTCCTGGAAAACCTCCTGCTTTCTAGGTAGTGGCAACGCTGGTGTACTAGTTTAAACAACCTGACGGTCCCCACTACATCAGTGCCGTGCAATACTTTGGTAGAGTAGGTCAAACAAACAAGTACCTGACATTCAAACATCTAATAAAAAATGAACACTCATTTGATTCTCTGCTAATAGTTATGAGGAAATAATTGAGGTTGCATTCCTTCCCACTACTAAATACCAAAAACAAACAAATGCATCAAATCAATTCTTTCGAGATATACGTCACTGCCTGACAGCCTGATCAGACCCCCACTGATTGTGCTTGTTCTGCCACAATGTGCATCGCACACAGATATACACAGAGGGGCCTCCATAAAGCGTATCTATCTTGGAGATCAGCTCCACCGCTTCGCACTTATAACAAAATCATGGTGCGTTTGTGCGTGGGTGTGCGTCTGTGTGTGTGGTGGTGGTTGGGGGGTCCTCTTGCACAAGACTGCGTACAAGTTGTGAGTGAAATTTTATGATCAAACCTGCTGATACTGAGAACTGAGGAGTGCCTCAGAGGAGTGTAGCGAAGAGCACAGGAGCAGAGTCTGTGTGTGTGTGTGTGTGTGTGCGTGTGTGTGTGTGTGTCTCCCCCACATGTGATCCTCTCAGCGTCAACAGAATATTAAGTAATGAACATTTTCCAAATTCCACACCCTCAAAGTTATCTCTCTCTTTAAAAAAAAAAAAGTCATTTAAATATATTAAGGGCATCATCGCACAAACAAATCATCATTACATATGACTGGAAATCAGATTGAACATCAAAGTAGTCAGTGCAGTCTGAAAAGCAACACAAAATATTCTGACAGCCAGGAGAGATGATCATTTGAAAAGCATCCAGTACATAGCGTGCTGCTCTTGCATAACCTAATTACACGAGACATGTCTAAACTGAAGCTATGTATCAGCATCATCATGCAGACCCCAGATGTTCTCAGAGTACATGCGCACGGTTGACAGTACTGTATACTGCATGGTACCAAATCTGAAATGCTGTCCTGACTTTATATCTTCTAAAGACTGAACACTGGATAAGAGACACAAAGTGAAACAGGCCCTTTATTTCATGTATGCAGGTGTAACACACAAGGCAAACGCATAGTTTGCTCCACGGTCCTAATGTTTCAAAAATTGTCTAAAGCCAACCACTCGGTTAAGTGTACCCACCAGCTCACCTTTTATTGTGTTTTAGCAGTGCTGTGCATCAGCAATAATCCTACTGTGTTTATTCATCATTTAAATAATGGAAATCAGTCTTCCTGAACACATGCCGACATTTACATAATCTTAACCAGACCAAAAGCATTTAACCACGTACGTATGAAAGTGCTGACAGCTTTGCCATGCAACCAAACTGACTTCTGTTTTGCTCACATTCGCAGGTTTTACAGCCTATTCGTACTCATTTATGAGGTCGATCTTATCAAAGGCATGAATGCAGGTCAGGTATCAGGATGTGTGCTCTCATGTTTTAATGGCGCTGTCTTTTTATGACTGATGTGCCATTGTTTTGTTCTGGCTCTGAGGATGCCCCAAGGTGATGTGCATTAGATTTTCTCTTAATGGTTAGGGTTAGGTCCAGATGAGCTATTCAACTCATAAAAACTTTTAATTTCTCAACTGTATTTTGGATGGGTCTCATTTCTTGATGAGTGTTTGCCTTTAATACTAACCCCTAATTTAAAGGGTTAAATTTTAAACCTAAAATTTAAGCCTTTAAAATCATTTGAGTGCTAGAGGTCAAGTAGATTTTGTTTTTCAAAGAGTATTGTGCTGTCACCAGAAAAGACATCGTTTCAGTCTTTTAATGTTTACTTTCATCTGATGGCATCATTTCTCTTTATAGTCTTACTGGTTGCTTTGAGTGAGAAGCAAAGCAAGTCAGAAAGACTTGAAAAGCACTACAGAAATGCCATTCCGGCTTTCAAAGTCACCCACCATGATGAGCAAGTCTTGTCTGCCATTCAGAGCAGGAGAATGCTTCACAGCTGGAGCCAAAGAGTGAGCCTTTTTATTATGATTTAGTAACTCAATACAGATAGTTATCTAAAGTGAGCTGATACGCTGGCAATCAGCCACATTTACAGCAGTGGCAAAGTTACGTAATGTTTGGAAATAAAACTACTTCTCAAAGCTATTGCACAATGTGCACCTGAGAAAGGACCAGCACAGCTGTCTTTACAACAAGATTCAGATTACTGAGAGTTTAATGTGCTCCGATCAAGAATTAATCTGCATGTGCAAAATTGTTTTTGATGGAAAATATATGATTTTTATTCAAATAATAACGAAAGAGTCCATACCTCCTGTGCAGGAATGATGTGTCTTACTGCCACACACCACCAGATGGTAGTGTATTTCAGTTTGAGTGAATTTAGCTTCTGTCAGTGTATTGTAGGATGGACATGTCAGATAACAATCAGAGTACTTAAATCTTTGGAATAGTACACCCCAATGCAAATTTTTAAAACAATAATATGACTAGCTTTGCATACAAAAGTGATCTATATGAATATACAGTAAAAGAAATGATACTTTCTAGGCTTAAGTGTAATATTAAGAAAATGAAGGATTTGTTGAAACAAATTAACAAACGAATCAGTTATACTGACCAACCAGTAGGGGAGACTGGGGGCAGCTGTAACACACCTTAAAGCTGACACAAGAGTGATCATACCTACTCTGCACATGCTTGCTGAGATTTTCTCTCTGCAGTGGAAGAAGTGCAGAGTTACATTACTTTTACAGAAATTGTCAAGACCAAAACAGATTTTGATTTAAAACGTAACTTTCTGGATCTAAAGTATTTTTTCCCCCTGCTGCCTACAGTTTAAGTGATTGTGATTTTAAACTTACCTTATTTTTATTTCTGCGTGTTATCATTGACAACTCATCAGTGTTTGAAATTAACAGGAACGACCCATGACAATTTGGGTGATGTGAGCTAGAATAGAGTGTAACGTGTGCGCCACTCTGGAGGCAGTTGTAACATGTTACTCAGAGGCAACTGTTACAATTATCCCTGGGTTACTACTGCAAGCACCTTGAGTGTCATGTATGTTGATGATGAACTTTGCTGTTGAAACTGTATATAATATATATGCTTCGCACTTCACTGACAATAGCCAAATGCAAAAAAACAAACAAACAAACAAACAAACAAAAAAAAACCCCAGAAAAAATGAGGAGGGAAAAATGTCAGTAGGCCTATCTACCACCTGTAAAACAAAATTCTTGTTTTGGGGGTTGTCTTATTGTGCACTTGTTGTTAATTTCATTAACATCAAAGCAGCTGAAACTGATTAACAACCCCCTCTGATACTTAACTGACCAGATCAACATCCCACAAGTTAAACAGCCTCGGAGCTGTACCCTAAAGCATTTCAAGTCTTTATTTTTCTGGGGGGAAAATTGATTTTTAACTTGAATGCATTGCCTCCAATACATGACGTTTGAACAAAACTGAAATTATGTTTTCTACAACTCAAAAACACCCACAAAACTACTCCAATAAGGTGTTTTTGAAGAATGCATCTGACATATAGTGGGTTAATACAATGTACTTTTTCAGTTCTACAATTACCCTTACTTATCTACTCTGACTTCTTCCGTTAAATTAATATTATAGTCTTGTTTTTATTAGGAAGAAGATAGCCATTGTACTATTACTTAGGACACATATTTGCAGTTTTTCTCAAATGATAACTTGGGAATTTCCGTCGATTCTCTATCATGTATCCAATTCTATTTTTTTTTTTTATTAGACTAACTGACTGATCTAAAGCTAAGAAACACTCAGATATTCTGTTACATTTAAGAACAATTAAATGGAAAATGTCTAAAATTAATAACAAAGGCATTTTATCCCATTCATCACATTCTTCAAAAATGAATCTTTCCAATTAATTGCGTGGCACCTTGCATCGTATTGAATATAATTTGAAAGCATGTTACTGCAAAAGATGTCCACGTGTTAGTAAAATATGACAATATGCTCAAAAATTGTAAATAAACAGTGTAGTACTTTCTGCTGTGCATTATGAAGGATGCCGCTGTTTGAAAATTCATAACCACTTCAATAAAAGTTAAAATTTAAAATAGCAAAACAAAAAGTCATGCAGCCAAGTCAGGTCATGGGGGCAGCAGCAGAGAAGCTCAGACCTCCCTCTCACCACCTACTCCTGAGATGTAATCTCTCCAACATGTCCCGGGGTTACTGTGCTTTCTGATACCTTTCTGTCAGAAACAGCATTACATTTTTGGGGAATTTGAACCACAGTAGCACATCTGTTGAAATGGGCGACGCAGGCCAGCCTTTGTTCCCCACGTGAATAATTGAGCCGTATGCACCCACGACACTTTTAATCGGTCATCACTGCCCTTCTTTGGACTACTTTGGATTGCAAACCAGGAACATCCCACAGGAGCTGCAGTTTTGGAGAGTTTTGCATTCACAAAATGGGACATGTAAGGGGAGGGGGTGTGCCTATATGCTGCTGACGCAGTGTTCACCATAGCATGTCTTATGTTTTATTATGCAGGTTTAATTGTGTGAAGATTATTCGGTGTTTTTACCATGATGATCCTCTCATTTTTGGCATGTGGCGATCACATTAACCGGTCTCTGACACAATTTATTACAAGAAAGCTAATCAGAGATTCTTTCTTATCAGGAGGCTTTGGAACCACAACGTGTTGGAAAGAGTTTAAGTGATTCTAAATATGTAAAAAAGAAAAAAAAGAAATGTTACAAGCGTCCCCGTTGACCCTAGTGCAAAAATTGCCGGTAGCATAGTGTTTCATTCTCTCCTCTTTATTTGTGTACTTCTTTATCATTGTTTCCTTCCTCCTTCACACAAACATTTAATTATGCACTTGTGCAGGTACACTATTAACATATTTGTGTGCATATCTGATCACGTTTTCTTCTTAGTCCAGAGACTTGGCTGCCTTTTGTTTGTACTGCCTGGCCTGTGATAACCTATCAGAGTCCGCCAAGAGAAGCTTGTCATTTCTAAGTGTAGTGTGTGTGTGTGTGTGTGTGTGAGTGTGTGTGTGTGTTTGCGTGCGTGCGTGCTGTGGGATAAGATGAAGTTAATTCATCACGTCTCCTCTTCCTTATCAGTCAATTATGTTTTTGAGTTGTCTGTATGGACATAATGACTGTGCAGAACAAGGCAAGAATACAAACACACACACAAACACACCTACACACATGCAGACACACACAAACCTTCTGTCCCAGATGGCTAAACCATCAGGATGGGAAATTTATGAGGTTTATATGATGGTTTATAGAAAGAATGTGGTTTTTAAGTAAAGAACATACCGAGTGGTTTTGCCAGAATCGGTTTGCTTTTTTGATAACACACACTGTAAACCCAGAAAGGAAAGCTAAGAATGTGGCCAGAGAGATTATGACTGGACATGAATCACTTGGAAACTTGAAAGCTTTGACAAAAAAACACATGACTTGGAGATGTATATCAAAGTTTAAGACAAACAAATTTGCTGTTGAAGCTATCAGTGTTTATACTCAGGCATGTAATACACACACACACACACACACACACACACACACACACACACACACACACATATACACACACACACACATATATATATGCACACATATATATACACTGTCTCTTCCTCAAGCCAAAGACTTCAAAAAACCAAAATGAGGTCAAACAATGACCAACGACAAGATTCTAAATGTGGGTTTTCCTGGATGTGTGATCGTGCTGCTGTGGTGCATTGCTGCAATAGCATCTTAATAGAAAATCTCTCTGAGCAAATGAGCATCCCATCTGGGGCTTTGAAGTTCCTCGGCAGCGAGACCCAACACTTCCTCTTTGCATTACAGTGCCAGTTTGTGGTCAAGTTCTCAAGGGAATTAACAATACGTGCCTTGATTCATGTTTGTTTATATGTATTTGTATGTTTTTTTCCTCTAATCCTGCAAGGCAGACTACACTGGACAGATGCCACAGTGCTCCAAGCCGGAAAGTTCTTGCACATAGCTTCGTGTCTGCAAGTTCACACACTGTTCACACACACACACACACACACACACACACACACACACACAC
>NW_024582909.1:0-13190 GCF_018398535.1 Haplochromis burtoni
AAGAACAAGAAGAAAGCTTTCCTTTGTAAGGACTGTATTTCATGTTAACATGTAAAACAATAAGTGTGAATCTTATTCTTCAGTATGTCCCAAGAGTCACAACAAAGCAACGAATCACAGGAAGTTAATAAAGTAAAATATTGGGGTTTTATGACCTGAGTTTGATGGAAAAAGCATTTGACCAACAGCTGAGATGGTTGAGCACTAATGCCTGAATTGACAGACTGATTTCAGATGTTGTGCACAAAAATTATATATAATAATTATATAATAAATAAGTATGTATCCAGTAAGTATAAAATCCACAAAGCTGCACAACATGGGGTGGTTCATTTCCAAACACAAGTCCAACGTCAGTTTCACACTTTTTTATTATTAGAAATAATTGAATTGTTACATGTTTAAATTTACACAAAATACCAGAAATCTACACTGTCATGAACACTTTTTTCACCAACATCTAAAAAACTATTAAAGATAAAAGGTGAGTGGATGGAACGACCACTATATTACACAGTTTAAATGTAACGTTTGAAAAGCACATGTCAACTGAAAGTGTAATGAAAGAAACAAAACCTTAAATGCATTCTTGGTGGATTTTAATTCACCCAATATGAGCAATCATCGCCAGTACGATTATTTGTGTTATTATGTACTCTGTGTGTTAATGTGTTGTATCATCTTTTTTAGGTTTCCTAGTCATTGTCAGTTATATTAAACACAAAATATAAAAAGTTTAAATCGGCCCTCATCTTCCAAGGTGGAGTGGCACCGTTCCCTCTATGGCTGCTTAAACTCTTAAAATTGTGCATTCATATCAGTGTAGACATGTGAAGAAAATACAGGCAGAACTAAGTAGATCCAGTTTTCATTCAAAAACATTGGTCCTCATTCAGTATGTGTATGGAAACGTTGTTATTCTGTGCAAACAAAAAACACGTGCACACACAAAATTACAGAAAACCTGTGCAAACTTTGTTCTTACCACTGTGTGTTTGTTAATGACTCTGGATCATCCACATACTGTCATGCTTCTACTTCTCTTTGCAAATAAGCAAGTTTACCTCAAGGTGAAGTGGAGAAAGTGATGATGGTGTAAGAGAGACGCCTGCATCGTTAAAGCAGGAAAACAGGAGGAGATATGACTAAAGAAACTGAAACAATAGTGTCACAAGTCAGTGATTCATCTGTATTTCATTACATGAATATGTTTGTGTTCTACACACCGATTTAGAACAAAGGATGAAGGTCTGGTTGTTTTAAAAACTCTTAGTAACATTATTATTATTATCATTATTGCTGTTGTAGTTATCATTTGATCATTAATTACATTTCCAAAACACCATGTAATAAAATGATTGATTGATTACAATTAACTTAAAAGAAAAGTTCTGGAAATGGCTTTAAGGCTCCTGTGCTTTCCTGGCTGGCACATCTCTGCAACATTGTGTGCAAGTCTGGCGGTGGAACACGGCACCAGCACTTTATCCTCTGAAGAACCCCGCATGTCTTGGGGTTGTTTTGTAGCATGTCTGTTCTTACAAACTGAGCATTAGTACAGATGCAGTGACAGCTTGTTTCACATTGTTAGAATGATTCTGTTCATAGAGTTTGAGCAGAATTTCTACGTACGTACAGTGATGTGAAAAACTGGTTCAGATCATTAAACAAATTTAAATATAAGACAATGATAACACAAGTGAACACAAAATGCAGTTTCAAAATCAAAGTGTTGATTATTTATGTCAAGATGCGTGGCAAGAACCGGGACCAAATGCAGGATTTGACCATCAGAGTCGGTGTGTTTATTTACAGTGAGAAATGTGAACAATCGTGAAACAGAAGGAAAGAAGTGGTTTCCATGAACGTGCTCCTGACTCCCGCTCCAGCACTCGAAATTTACAATTTAAGTTTGTAACAAGACAAGACAAGATCTTCTTCTTCTATAGACATGTTCCCTGTTTAATGGTGCGTTTGGCACCAAACTCAGTATTTAGATCCAGCCGTCAGTAAAAGTGTTTTCACTCACTCCCAGCAGAGGGTATGCAGACATCTCACCTCTCATCTTCATCTTCAGTTCTAAAACAAGCTGAATAAGATTGATGATGAACTGTCCTCCTGAGGTCTTGGCCTTCTCTCTGTCAGTCAGATTAATTGTGTCTATTGACAGTGATCAAATCCAGCACACCTCAGAGCTCCATTAGAGCATACAAAGACTCAATATATTTTATAGAGTCATTCAATTGTTGATCTGTCCTGTTAACATTATGGATTAACTAATCCCTCGCTCTTTCATCCTTTAATTACATTAAATGAGGGTGCTGTACATATTTTTAAACTACTATACAAATAATAAATGTCTTTGTTGCCTCTCAGTCTAAGTTTTATGATGATTTCAGGTGATTAAGTTCAGCGTTTACCCTTAATTATGTGTGACTGTCATCACATGCATCATCCACCATTCATGTCACACCCCTGGCTGAAGGGGAAAAACAGAAATGGACACCTCACTGAAAAAATGAATGTATTTAAAAAACAAAGTCAATGTCTGTAATATGTGAAGTAAATAAAATTCAAAAAATCCCAAATGACCTGTAAGAATGAGCGATAGAAACTGAGGTTGCAGACGTCCATATATAGTCTCAGTTGAGTAACTAAGCATGGTGACAAATATTGCTCTAAACAAGCCAGATTTGATTGACCTGACAACATTTTTGATTTGTGCATGTAAAGAAAGTCAATTAAAATGAACAAGAAAAAAAGAAGAAAATGCCCGTGTTATGTAAGCTTTGGATGAGATGGAGATAATAGCTAACACATTAATGAGCCCACTCCTGCAGCCTGATAAGTATGAAGGCTTAATTTGTTACCCAGATGATTTCAATGAGAAAAAATACATCTCAGCACAGGACACATGAAGGTGCAGCATGAGAAGAAATACAACAGGAGAAAGATGGTGCAGAGATAATCGTGGACCAAGTAGAAGAAGCAGACAGCAAACTGCGAGCAGACAAAACAAACTAAGAGCTCAAAATTGTTGCGCTGATTGAAGAAAAGTTACATTTAGTTAGTTTGGGCTCTGAAGCTCCAGCTGTGTGGGTTCAGTTGTTTTGAAGATGAAGATGAAATTAGTTCCAAAAAGAATTGGAGAAATATTATATGTGAAAGTGCAGAAGGCTTTAAAGATCTGGGTGGTTTATTCACAGCAGAAAAAGAAAATAGGATGATCATGACATGATAATGTGGCAAAAAAATGTCTTGTTTCCTTAATCAGCACGACAGTTTAGGTCTCAACTAAAAAAACTTGGAAATGGGTTGCCTTATGCTCAGCGTGTTAAATGTTTAGTCAGTTCTCGGCAGTCTCCCATTGTAATGGTACATTTAATTAATGTAGTTTATTTGAAGAATTGTAGGCCTTAGTGAAATGGAGACACAGCTCCTAAACTCTGAAGACAAACATAAAAAAAAGACAGCGTCTGAAGTCGTTCAATGTTGCTTAGCCCTTTGAACGACAGGAAATACAATAACAAATGAAAAAAAATTGTAATTTAAAAATAATAATTTCATTTGGCATCTGTTGAATTTGTTGTCACAACGTCTTAAAATGGGTGGAAGTAAAGGATTTTTAAAATTTTATATCAGAAAAAAATTATGTTTAGACATGAAAATTCTTTCATAAATGAAGCTGATAAAAAGTTGAAGGCAGTGGCACACCCAAATGTTCACATTGTTTATGGAAAAGTGCCAACTTGGTTTAATCCGTGTGAAAAGAGAAAATGGGATGATCCACACAGTAATGAGTCTTAATCAGCAAAGTAGTTTTGGTCTGTGCTGATATCTTTGGAAAAAACTTTTGACTGATAAGTTGGGATTTAACATGATAAACTTACAGTAGATAACAAAATGTACCACTGGAAGACAGGAGACATTGTTGCTGTAAATGGGCTTTTGTACATCTGTGTTAATATTCCATTAAACCTCATTCATGATTTATGGTCAGTGTTACTATTAAGTGTTCATATTTCTTTAATTCTCTGATTAATTATGTGTTACTCAACATTAAACTAAAAATAATTGTAGTCATAGAACAAGACGTTTTTAATTGTATTTAATTAATTTATTATTAACCCTCTGGGGTCCAGGGTATAATTGGCCGCTTTTGACTACTTTTGATTTTACCTCTATATTTCACCTTTAAAATATGTTTTTCTTGCCTTGTTTGGTATCATTATTTTCAGCACAACCTCAAATATCTGAAATTTGAGTTATTTTTTCATTTTGGTATACTATATTAGCACAGTTGATCTAAATTCAGACAAAAAATTCAAAATCCGAGTAGAAAAAAGTTATATTTTTTACTGTAAAACCCACAAACATGTTTAACGAATCATTTTCATAACTTGAAATGCAAATAGAAATTGTACATTTCTAAAAATTATGCACAAGTTTTGCAAACAACAAAGTTATATGGTACTATTTACCTAAAAATGCAGCCAAGGCCTCAGGCGTTTTTTATATAACCATTTAAATCTATTTACAGAACAATCAGGTGTGCTGCATCAAATAAGAAGGCACACAAATTATTTGTGCCAGTCCAAAAAATGTAGTTTGTGTTCAGTACAGAGGCGGAGCCAGACATTTGAAACACCCGGGGCTTAGCCCTAAAGGGTAGTATGCATGTGGGATTTTTTTTTTTTTTTTTGGGGGGGGGGTAGAAATGACTGAAAGATTAATAGGCTCTGTTTTGAGTTTTGTTCAAAAAAGAATGACTTCATATAGGAAAAAATATATCACATATGCAGGACACCTTAAACTAGTTTTTTAATTAAGCAGCAAGGCAGAACAAAGTCGGGCTGTATCAAGACACGAGGACTAAACCCCAATTCAACCAGACCCAGAACTGATCCAGAATTAAAACAGGACTACAACAGTTCAAAATCAGGACTACTGAGGACTTAACCAAGACAGAACCAGAATCAGAACTAGATGATAGTAGCACTAAAAATCATCATAGACCTGCACTACACTTATTTTTTAATTCTACCAAAGTCCACTATTTAGATTGAGAAAAGTTTATATAATTATTTAGCCTTGTTGTGCAAACAAGCCTGCATAACTTAATAAATATAGAATTTGAAAAATAACAAACCTAAAAAGAAACACTAGGTACGAGATACATGAGGACCTATGATACGGTGATACTTTTGGTAAACAACCATTTGACTAAAGGCTATGTCCACACGTACCCGGGTATTTTTGAAAACGCAGATTTTTCTATGCGTTTGCACCTTTCGTCCACACGTAAACGGCGTTTTTGGTCACTGAAAACGGAGATTTTTAAAAACTCCGGCCAGGGTGGATATTTTCTAAAACTCCGTTTTTGCATTTACGTGTGGACGAGAAAAACGGAGAAAACGCAGCGTCAAAGATGTGCGCCTTTTTTGACGTCACAGTGTGCGCCACGTTATTGTTTCGGTGAAATGAATTTCTACAATACTGTTACTGTTAATTTACTCTCTGCAGTGTTTAAATGCTTACATATACACACACAGTTACTGTCCCTCCACACATACGACTCGGTTCTGCTTCTATGCCCCAGCTTTGTTTACTTTTTCCCACCGAGGCTTCTAGACTTCTGATTGGCCAACATTTCTACACGGTTAGGAATATAGCGCCACCTGCTGCTTTGGCATGTTCCTAGCAGCGTTTTCCTTCATTTCTGCCTTTACGTGTGGACGGGATTATTTTTTTAAAACGAAAGATCTCCGTTTTCAAAAATACCCGGGTACATGTGGACGTAGCCTAAGAAGTCTGTCTCACCTGCTCTTGTTCCATCTCTGTTCTGTCCTCATTCTCCTCTCTCTCCCTCTCTGTTCCTCTCTCTCCCTTTGTGTGCTGACAATCATCAAATATACACTGTCATGTGTTAAAAAAACATAAATTACTGAACTTCAATAACTTAGTGAAACTTAAAAGAGTGAGTTTAATATATAAAGTCTTACACTCCCTTGCTCCACCACCACTAAAGCAGTTCATTAGGCATAAAGAAAGCTCAGACAGGACCACTCGAGCTACAATCCGAGGAGACTTGTTTATACCCCACAGACGGACAGCATTTGGGCAGAACGTCCTTTCTGTCCAGGGTGGCCATCTGTGGAACAGTCTTCCTCAACCCATTAGAGAATGCTCGACATTCAATTTGTTTAAGGCAAAGGTTAAAAACTGGTTATGGACAAATCAAGTGTGTGATCATGTATAAGTTGTATAGTTTTAATGTTTTATTTGGGAACAGAATGGTGTGTATGTGTAAGTTTGGTGATGGAGTTTTTATTATGAATGAATGATGAATTTTTATGAATTATTATGTCTATTTTTATGCTTAAGGACAACAGATGGAAATTAGCCCTTGGCTATAATCTGGTATGTTTACATTCATGTAATTTTTTTTTTACATTTATGTTCATTAACATGCACTGTCCTAAATAAATAAATAAAATAAAATAGTTGAAACAGATATTTACATACTCTTCAAATAAAAAACAAGAACATGGCGTGTCCCAATTAAGAGATGCACGCTTGAAGTACGCGCACACGAGCACAACGGTGAGTCTTGGAGACAATAACCGGACGGACCAGTTGCACGAACCAAAACATGCTAACAAGTGCACTGGGACTGGGAGACACTTCAAAGAAGTGGAAGCGGGGCGGCCAAAGAGTAAACTTTCAAAAGTAAGTTCTGAATATTATGTCACTTATTTATGTGCAAATGTTTAATAATGAAGAACATTAAAACATTACTGTTGGCCACATGCCGGCAAAGTTATGTGACATTAGCGATGTTTGTACTTTCAGCATTTACTTTGTTTTAAAGCCTTTACTTTATACGCCGTTCATTAGTTGACCTTAATCTTACAGAGAATCTGATGATTTTGTGGATAATTAAAGTCAGTCATATATCCACAAACACAACAAGCTGAAAGTCAGTGATGCTGCTCGGTTTGCAGTCCTGAATATCACAGCACAAGCAGGATTCACTGCACTGTTAATGTTAGCTATGTTATATTGCTGCCTCTGTTCGGTGGTGTTGAGCCAAACGGATTTTAACGTGTGTTTGAACGAGCTGACGGTTCACTCGTTAAGCTGAAAGAAAGATGCTTTAATCAGAGCAGTCACACATGTGTCCACTGTACCATCTGGGAACTCTTCTTGTTTAGCACTCGTAATAACACAAACACTAAATCCTCCTGCTCTTGTGCTGTTTTGTAGCAGTGTATACACCTGAGACTGTCACCTGTCTGTCTGTCCTGCACTCTCTCTCTTTTTCTTTCTCTCTGATTGTGGAATAAAAGTATGAACATGTATTTATAAGTTACACTTGTGTTTGAATCCTGCAGCTTATCACACATTTGATTTCCATATGTGACAACTGCAAGCAAGGGCGTAGATTTGGTTTTGGCATTGGTGGGGACGGATGATTCAACCACTGAACCTGCCCTGTTTCTTTTTTTTTTTTCCTTTTCGTCTTTGCTTCTTGATAAAAAAAAAAAGAGAGAGAAATATACTTGCCTACGTATGCTATTCTACATGCTTTTAAACCATTTAAAATGACAATTCATAGTTTTATATGTGAATTATATAATGTTAAGTTACTATTAAACAAATGACTGACTAAGTATTTTATACTTTAGTTTACTTCAACCATATTCCATATAAATCAGATATCATACAAAAATAAAAATAGCTCAAAATACAGTATTAAACCCCGATTCTTTTGTCCCCATGATAGAACAGAGAAAACCGACTCATAGTGTGTTAAAACATTTATATTTCTTTTTATTCAATCATCTTCTGGAAGAGAGAGACCCCTGCATAGCTCAAACGCCAGTTGCAAGAGCTCTAACATTTTTAGCTCAACATGTGTCTTATGTGGTATTATTTCTGTACTTCAGACGTCACACACAGTTTCAAACATTGCTTATATGAAAAGTTCCTCCTTTCTGTGTCTTTATCTATTAATATGCCTGTGCACTAAAACTTCCTGTTTTTTAGTCTGGGTGATCACTTTGTGAGTCAAAAGTGGCCTTCCTCTACAAGCCTTCATTATTAAAGTACATAAAACAATATAATAGGAAAATAAGGATACCAAGGATATTGATTTCATGACAACAGTCATGAAAATAAAAGAATATGACTTTAAGGACTTAACAACATTACTTCAGTTATACTACACTAACATCTCTTATACATTAGCACTAAGGGAACACTGAATGACCTGGTGGTTTTTGTCCATAAAACTACTCATCTAAGATTACCACAAAGTAACAGATCTCTTAGCAAAATTATGCAACATTTTAGGCACACTATTGCCCCTATCAAGTCAGTGATCTGGGATGTTTTACTCTAAACATGAACTACTGTTACAGCAACAGACATGGACTACTGGTGTCCCACACAACAACTCAATGTCCACTATGTGAAGGAGCCAAACACATGCCTTCTCCTCTCATTAACTGAGATAAACTGCTGGCATATTTGTTTTACATCTATACTGTCCAGTCTCTCCTGGTGGACATGGCAACACGTTATTCATGGTTACATACAATTTTAGACTGATGTGGGCCAAAGCCTAAAACGATGTGTCGGGAGTTTGCTGTTCTCCCCGGTTCAGATATTTGAAGTTTGCACAGCTACATTCTCGCCTGAAATTTTTTAAAAAAGTTTACTTTGCAACCCAGAAAGAGTAATAAGAGGGACACTGAAATTCGGGATTGTCCGAGAAAAAACGGGAGGGTTGGCATGTATTGCCTTGCATAGCCTGTAACGTTATTATGATGCACAGGTTTTATGAGTGAACTTGACTTTAAGTCACTTACAGGTTTCTTTGAAAAATAGAAAAAATAGAAATATATATATATGGTGGATACAATCATGCATTCCAGATGCAAGAATCCATTTGAACTAGCCACTCAGCAGTCTAAAAGCAACACACACTTACACACCTTGGAGGGACGAGAAAGAGAAAACACACTCTGATGTAAGAAGCCAAACATAAAAATAACAGACATTGATTTTTGATCATAACAGCATATTAAGCATGTAAACATGTTACTTGTTTAGGATATTACAGTGTCCAATTAACATATATTATATATGACCATGTGATAGGATGTTAGGTTGACCTCCAGAATGGGGAAAAACAATAAAACAATGCACCACATTTGATGAAGTTCAATTCTGAGACACAAGATGGCAGTAGTGAGACTGTTATGACAGTTTAAGTTCAGATTTCCACAAAATCACCACCTTGAGTGATTAATAATAGCGACTATTTCTACTACTACCACTACTACTAATAATAACAAAAAAACCCGACTATATTGTTGTTGTTGTTGCTGCTGTTGTTGTTGTTTTTTGCAAGTTCTTTCACATGACTCTAATTATTGTATGTATGCCTAGATGAGAAATTGAACCAGCTTTATATGCAGTATAGATTCTCAAAAAAAGAAGAGGGGATTCAAGAAAGTTTTTTACGGAATAATGTTTTTAATGCTTTGTCAATGTGGTGATGAAGGAGTGTTGGAGATTTAGTGTCTCTGTCTGTTATATAACAACAATAACAAAAAAATAATGTGATTAATTAGATTAATCAACTAAAGCTATGGAATAAACGCAGCAAAACTGATTTCTGATCTGATGCAAGGAAAAAATGCAAATTCTCAAATAGACATATAAACATAGAAATATACAGCACTTGCTTTCCCCCCACTGAATGCTGCAGCTTGTCCAGGTATTTAAATTTATGGCTGTTATAGTACAACTTGAGTTCAGCTGCTCCAGATGTTAAGATCAGTGCACCTGAAAGAAACTTTTGGTGGACAACATCAGCAGATTCTACCAAGATTTGAAGTCATCTGAAGTTTGGTGCCAGATAGTCACGTAAAAACATGAAGTATAGGGGTTAGAGGACAAAATGATGATTGGAGTTCATGCAAAGCAACTTTGAAGCCATGAAAGAGGTGTAAAAATACTACATTGCACTATCTGATCACCCATAATATCTGAGTGACTCTCTATTCATACACAAATGGTGTAAATCATTAATGAAGAGGCCTGGATTAGGAAAATAATTCATCAGCTGTAGAAGTCATTTTAAATGCAATGTGTTATTTAAGTTCTTCTGCATTATAATGGAATACAAAAATAAGATAATATGATATGGAAATACTCCATACTCAGAGTTCTTAACCTGAGCTGCAAAAAATCTTAATTATGTTTGGATTGCTTTAATAATGCTTAAAAAACTGTGCTGTGTATTTGAAACAGTTGTTTTACATATGATATGCTGAATGATTCATTGACTCATTGAGGAATGAGTGCACGGGAGCTTTTGCAGAGCAAAGAAATCAACATTGTCTATTATGAACACAGCTGCTCATTTTCTACTCACTGTGCTGCCCATTCCAAAAAGCGAATAGTCAGTGGAAATGCAATGTCTCTTTAAAAGGTAAAAGCAGTTGGAGTCCATCATAGCTGTTTTGTTTTTCTGATGTTTAGCTGGAAATTATTATTATTATTATTATTATTATTATTATTATTATTATTAGTAGTAGTAGTAGTAGTAGTAGTAGTAGTATTAGTATTATTAGTATTAGCATTATTAAGATGGTGGAGAAGAACTCCCCTACTGGTGGAAGAGGCCTCTGGCAGAATCACACTCAGGGGTAGGCAGTCATCTGCACTTTACATCAATCATCACTGACCTGTTATCTAATAAGACTTTAACCTAGTGACTGAGACCATAAACTCCACAGGAAAGTGATTACTGAGGTCATAGATCAAGGGAACCAAGTGCCATTTTCCAAAGATTTCCTTCCAGCTTATGAATGCCAAAAACTGTAATTTTCCATAGTTTAATTGACTGTGGCTCTGAAAGTAAAGTTGGTTGCCTATTAGTTGGAGAGTGAGTAAGTGTGTGATTGTTGGAAAATAGCTCTGCATGATTTGTGTGTGTGTAAATGCGTAGAGAATGTGGCTTTTAGTAAAAGCATTTTGAATGCTCGGTTGGAACAGCAAGTGTACCAGTCTAGGGTACCAGTTTAGGGTGGTGATTAGTGCTGACACTTCACAGCAGGAAAGTTCTTGGTTACAACAAGTATGTAGGTTCCCTTCAGGTAATCTTTCACCTGTAGTCCAAATTCATGTATGTTATGTTAAATGGAAACATTAAGCGTTTAAATTGTGTAGAATATATAGAATAGAATATTATTTTATGGGTAAATGTGACTGTAGTATTTTAATGCGCTTTGAGTTGTCCATAAGACTAGAAAACGTTATATAAATGCCTGTCTACTCACTCGCCCTTCCATAGTAAGTACAAAATTAACGGTAAATGGAGACCTATAAAGATTATGCTAATCATGAGTACCACATTTTTTATTCTTGGACACTTTTATTCAGTTAAAATAATCCTCATACATCTTCTGCTGTCTAAAGCAAGACATTTTATCTCCCTTCTTTTCCTTTTTAAGGCAACTTTCTTCTGACTGGCTGGCTCTCATAAACAGCGTGAGCCTCTTGAACACCAGGTAGGCTGGGTGGGCGGGGCTTCTGTGCTAACTGCAAGAGCTGGGTGCTTGAGATGACCATTTTGGCGATATCTTCTCTCCGTGATGTCACACAGATCTCACTGCTTGAAACTGAACATTAAGAACAGTCTGAGCACAAGCTTTGGCTCACAGATATTACATGTTCATATAATGAACTCAATATTTGATTATCATATTGTATAATTTTTATATGATAGAGAATAAGTAAAAACATAATTGGTTCCTTTTAAGGTCCATGCAATAGAAAATGTTGCAAAGTGTTGCAAACTTCACTTGTATCTATAATTAATCAGATAGTGACGGCAAAGTCTAATGTATAGTAAACTTTTTGGGTCCACCTTTATCCATTTTATTGATTTAGAGGCAGAACGGATCATCTTGATGACACTGGGTGGAATTTAATCTCTTGTATGTATAGCAAAAATTTAAATTTTGTGTAGTAACTTTTTTGTTCTTGTAGCAATCATGTGTGTTTTGTTGCCAGCTGTATCTACACAGTATGCATGGATATGTTTTGCCCACGTGAGAAAAATCATGTGTCTGTTAGGAAATAGGAGTTTCTGCAAGCTCGGCCAGTAAAGGGGAGGAGGACCTCGCTGCTTCAGCCATTCTGCGCCTGTGTGTTATTCTGGGTCAACCATTTCCCTGGAATGTTCTGCCTGCTGCCAAAGACAAGTCACTACAAAGGAATGCACACACAACAGCACAGAAACACAAGGATGACTTAAAAAGGCCTGAATATGAGGACACAGAGCATTTCTCCTGTGACTGCAACCACTGGCAACACATCCAGAATGCTTCCTCTATTTGGCACTTAGAGGCATAAATGTTCCAAATGATGCCTACAGTTATGAAATAGGTGTATACAGTATGGATAACCATTTGTGTTAACGCTACAGAATGCTCCCATGAGGATAATTAATTTGATAAGAGGAATGGTTTTAGAGAAGCAGAAGTACGTGTTTTTACCAAAGACAGAGTATAGCACTGCTTTACCCTCTGTCTCCTCATCCTCCCCATCAACAAGCTTTTTTCATTCCTCCCCGAGCACAGATTGTTGCAGCAAGGATGGCTCTTCTGCCTCACATTCAAAATGGGCTTAATCCTTCAGCCGTATACATTGTCAGATTTGTTTGTGTAGGCAAAGGAATGTGTGTAGGAAAAGGAGGTGTTCTTTGACATTGTGAAGTGACTGCAGTACACTGGAATTGTATGTGATTGTACTATGCGGCAGGTTGTGGGGGGAGGAAGCAGCAAGGCAGCTGCAGCATGAAAGGTGGAGGTGGTGGTGGGGGGGTAATATGGATAGTGTAGAGAAAAATGAAGAAATGGGAAATCCGGGGAACCTGTTTCCAGGGCAACAGAGGTCTGGAAAAATACAGGCAAGCTGGACTTTTTATTCTCCACACTGCACTAGCCCTCTGGCAAGACACTGCAGACACCTCTAATGACTCCAAAACACTCACTGGCCCTGCTGCTAAAATACTGCCAGGCATCAAGTGATATACGCACCTTTTCTTAGTGTGTGTGTGTGTGTGTGTGTGTGTGTGTGTGTGTGTGTGTGTGTGTGTGTGTGTGTGTGTG
>NW_024582909.1:13210-18870 GCF_018398535.1 Haplochromis burtoni
GTGTGTGTGTGTGTGTGTGTGTGTGTGTGTGTGTGTGTGTGTGTGTGTGTGTGTGTGCATGCTGCCTAGGAGCCAATACTGTCAAACATGTGCATTGCAGGTGCATGTATGATGGGAATGAGTGAAAAGCACACATGTTGCATGGTGCATGAATCAAACATAAATGATCATTAGCAGGTGACGTCATGGTCGATGATGCCCCCCCCCCAACTCCCTCCCTCTCGCCACAACACACACAGGCAACATCGCTCCTTTTCTTGTGTAATGACCTGCTGCTCTGGTCTGCAGTCACTCAGCCGCCAGACTTGTAGGAGGAGGGACGTGAAAATGCCTTTCTCTGTGGGAGACAATGACTCTGTGATCTCATGAATATATTAGAGGGTCACTGAGCAATGAGCAAGGTATACAGAGCAGCCATTCTCTGCCTGCCAAAGCACACTGCAAAAACCTATTGTAATTGACTCAGCTGGAGTCATCGTGTGTATTGACACACACGAGAATAGCTGTGTTAATATATAAACAGATTAGTTTACCTTTGTGTGTGTGTGTGCAATGATAATTGCAAAAATGCATTATAAATCGCCCAACTAGCCTCTGCTCGATAATACGGCCATCAAGCAGCTTTGTCTTAATGACACGACTGCGACACTAGTAGCTAAGCTAACGTTATTTAGCTAACGTAACTACCTACAATCAAGCGGCTTCGTTGTCTGGCAGCTGGAGCAGATACGGGGTGAGTTCTGCGGGCACTTATTATCAGGAATACCGGTTCCAGGAAATTAGTAAGGCGCTTTTATTATCGCGTGAATAATTACTTCGAAATTAGTTTAGGGTAGGAAAATAGAGTGTTACACAAACTTATCAGCGCGAGCTAAGCATCCTCCATTTAGCTAACGGTGCCAACCGGCGGCGTGTTCACATCCCTCTACAGCTCTGTTTCCACTTCTCTGCTGGCATTCACAAGACAGCAATACACAGACTTGCTGCTAGGGTCACAACAGCACGTTGCAGCTTTAACCAATACGGGACTATTGCATTGTTTTCCCCCACCGTTTCCTTGCTTTTAAATCGCCATTCGGAATCAAAACAACCCGAGTTTGATCATCAGTCCAGGCAGGTCGGTGAAACAAAACATCTGCTATTCTCATCTTGTTTTTTTTTTTAAAGTGACGCTTACACACTCGCGCAGAGGTTGAACTCCTTCACACAATCTATGCTGCTGATTTTTCCTCCCGTTCTGCTGCACGTACATTACAGTCGCATGTTTTGTTTGTACTGCGATACTCTTGAGTTGAGTGCTAGTGTTGATTTGCATGTTGTACACGGCTCTGATTATCACCTTTTATTCACCTTATCATGTCTAAATGTATGTCACCATTAATTTGCAGTCCATTTCGTTAACTGGGTGTTTCGGGACATTTATAGGCATAGGTGGTCGTTGTTGTTGCGTTGCGATATATATTTCTGAGCTGAGGTAGCCAGTGCCCTGTTTTTTGTTTTGTTTTTCCTTGGCCATGACTTCCTGGATTGTGTGAGGGGTACAATAACATGTTGTTCTGGCATGAAGACAGACTGTTATTTTGGGTCAGCGTTGACATGAAAAGACAGATTCTTACCTTTGTTAACCCCGTTATACGTTCAGAAAAGGCTCAAATGAATATTTATGGTGAAGACTTTTAGCTGCTTTTTCCTGATTTATTTAGTTTTTAAGATGAAGTTGGGCATACATTCTAGTTGATGACTTAGTGAATGTAATTCAACACTTTTTTTTACTTGTGTCTAGGATTGTATTTATGCCTAAGGTATGTGTGCTAACGGAAAAGGGGCTAGTGGAATAACTAGTCTAGTACAGTATAATATAGGATAGAAAAAACCAAACAAACAGAAAACATGAATGAAGTTTGTTTAGGATTGAGTTGCACCTTGTACTCTGGACTATGACTGCAACTTATTGTTTTCATTAGGGGTGCTCTGATTGTGAAATTTTTCTCTAGTATTAATGTTTAAAAACAGCTTTTGTTTTCCTTATTGTTCAGTGGAAATAATTTTTTGTCTTTTAGATTTTTTTTCAAATTACTATAGACCACTCACACTGGTAAATGCCATATTATTTTCTGTTATTCTGATACCAGTCAACAGGCTTAACGTTTAAGAAAAAAAAGCTTTGAGCTTTTCTCTACACTTCTGTCCAAAATGTTTTCAGGTTGTTGTCACATGTGATGTAGGTGATATTTGGGAAACTGACACCAAAGATTCGACCTTTTTTTCCCCTTGGAAGTGACAACTGTTTGTTTTCAAAGTTGCTTGTTAGTTAAATTTATCAATTGTTTCATCAGTTGGTATATATGAGGGGAATAATGAGCTTTTAGCTTGTTTTGGAACTGCATTTGTTTTAATACTAAAGACACAAACGGACAACAGAAGGCATTATTTCTTGTTAAAGTTGGCCCACAACTTCACCTAGGATTGCTGCAGACAGGCAGACACACACACACAGCCCGCTTTACTAGCAGTTAAAGTAGTTAACAATAAACAACAGTAGGAGGAATTTGGAAAGGTCAGTAAAGTTTCCTTTTAAACAATATTGTCACATTAAACAGTTTTCATAAAGGTTAACCTGGCCAGTGTACACATTGATGTTAGCTGCTTAACTATTAGTAGTTACTAGATCCCCACAAGCGTAGTTTCAGGGGCTCAAAAGCTAGTGTACTCCAAGTTCTGGGCCTACACTGATAATTCTGAGGGCTGCAGCTGAAGGTTAACTTAAGCTAGTGAGTAGTGGCTATGGCTAATAATAAAAAGCTAATTTTAATTTTGGAGCTACCCAGCAAACATCAGTCGTGTCCGTCTGTAACATTATAATTTATGGTGTTAATTTGACAGGATAACACAACTATTTGTGTCTGAAAGTTGTTATTTCAAGAGGAAAGCTTAGCAACTAGAGCAAAAACTGGTATCTTATCTTACCAGCTTTATTTGATCAGCAATGAAAATGTGAAGCTGAAGTTACTAGAAGCGCGCTTCTACCTCATACAGTCTAAATATAATCACTTTTATTTTTTGTTAGCGTTAGCATGCTGTCTTCACAGATGCTTGCAAAGAACCAAAGTTGTGTTAGCAGCATAATGCGGTTGTTTTTGTCCTGGATGCCGTTTTCCACTTTACCATTTATCTCGTCCTTTTGTGCAATAAAAATAAATATCCATATGTCTCTTTATTTTCCTCCACTGACACACAAAGTAAAATCAGCTGATTGTAGTGAGAGTGCAAGAACTGATAAGTGGGGTCAATAGGCAGGGAACTGTAAACTGGTTTTCCACAACCACCGGTTCTCGATTCCCATTCCTACTCTTCACCACAGTGAGGATTGCAGCTTATTAGTTTAACATTGGTATTTGGTTGCTGCTCTGTATTGGCAGATACTGTGAGCAGTGAATGTGAGTGCGAATGGTTGCCTGTCTCTGTGTTAGCCCTGCGACAGACTGGCGACCTGTCCAGGGTCTAGCCCGCTTCTCACCTTATGACAGCTGGGGTAGGCTCCAGTGCCCCCCGCGACCCTGAAACGGATAAGCGAAAGTGGATGGATGGTAATCTAAAAGTGCTGGCTGAGTCTGCACTTGCTCAACTTACCTGTTTTGTTAGAACAAGACACAGTCAGAGCTTCCATCCCATCTCCCTCTTGTCAGAACCTTTCTTGCTGATGTGCTAAAGAACAACTTTTTCATTTTCCATCTTTGAATTACACATGTTATCCAAGGTAGAGGAAACTTATCTGTGACAATGCTAAATCACTGAAGCTATGTCCACCAAACATGGAGAGCATAAGTTTTCTAGCGAAACCTAAATAAGCACAGTTTTCATTGACAATATTGGACTGCGGCCACAGGATGGCTGTAATGTAAAGGATGGCTGCACATACTAATTGACAGACAAGAAGCTTTATGATACCGCTCACTGAGATTTAAAAAACAAAAACAGAACATATATCTCTTTCTTATCAGTGTATAGGGGTGGCGCTTTTTGCATTTTTAAAATTTTGGCTTTGAAAGGTATCATAAGTCTCCAGTTCTTGATCTGAAGGTCAAAGTCCCAGAGACCTTGACCTCAAAGTTAAGATCAGAGGTCAAGTTGTCTAAAAGATCTAGACAGTTGGATTTTCAGATACTGTGAATTAGGAGTCAAATGTGTGTCAAATTGTTAAGTGGCTTTTTTGGAATTTGCATCAGAGGTTTACTTTCTTTTCAGTTGTGTGTGTGGGAGAGAGAGAAGTGAAGTGTTAAATAGGGCTGCAGTTTCTAATTTTTTGTGATGGATTAATAGTGTTTTGTTGAATAGTCCAATTTGCACATTTTCAGAAAAGCAGCAATTATTTGCATTTGACAAGCTTAAATTGATTAATTTTAGGCATTTATGCTTAAAAATTAAAAAAAAAAACTATCTGAAATTTTCTTAAAACGTTCTTAAAAGCAGGAGCTGGAAAGCAGGAATGCAGGTATAGGAGCAGAGGGTCAGTTGTGAGTTGATTGAGTGGCTTTGGTGTTTTGGCTGGCAGTGTGTTGACCGTAACAGAGAAGCAAAGAACATATGGTGAGAAATGGAATGCTGCTAGACCTCATTTTGTCATTTCTGTACAGGTAGTCTGTGCTGGTTGTGTTCACATTAAACCTGTGATAAAGTTAGACATCATAGATGTTTCATATTTATTTTGTGTGGTTTTTGCCATCCAGCTGTAATGAGACAACAATAAGTTGTAAAGTGCTGGAAGTGCTTTTTGATGAATGAGATTTCAAGTATGGTGGTTACATGATCCAAGATTCAACTCTCTCTTTCTTTCTTTTTATACAAAATATGAAGTGTCTGACCTAAATCTACAAAGTGAAAATAGAAAGCCAGAGAAAAGATACAGTGGGAGGGGATGTTCAAGGCTCTGATGTTGGAAAATTAGCATGTCAGTTGGTAACTGTCAGATAAAGAAAATCTTGAGTGGGAGAACCCAGGAGGAGAGCAGTGGCAGAGCAGTGAGGAAGAATGTGCTGGGAAAAAAGCATCTGTCATTAAAGGAGGAAAAGGCACAAATAAAAAAGCAGCGGTGTTAATATATTGACCAAGTCAAAGAACAAGTCTGTTCTTGCATGTTCTCATGTGGTGTAACCTTTTTTGAACACTGTAATTAAGACATGCTGTGTGTGTAGATTAAAATGGTCCAAGCGTCACATTTGTCTGCACAGTAGAGCTGCAGAAATGTGACATTTCAATTTATGGAGGTTTGATGCTTTTTTTTGTCACATATGACAGGGTGTCTTTTACAGATGTACCAATATCAGGTAATTTTAACCTTTTTCTTGTATAATAATATATTGGCAAATATAAATTGCATTTATATTTGCATGGATGATAATTAGCTGTTATGTCAATTTTGCTTTAGCTACATAATAAAAGTAATTGAGTTGTTTTAGGCTTTTAGCTTTTCATCACACGAAGTCTTATTTCTTTATATTGTTCTTCTAAGGAGCCACACTTTCTTGCAGTTTTTCTGAAGCGGTCTTGAGACGGTAGTTCAAAGTTTTACTTTTACAGACAGACATGACTATAGGAGATGAAAGTCATACATTCTTCACTCTATTGCTAAGGGAGAGGCAAGCCACCCTTGATAAAAACCT
>NW_024582909.1:18890-39293 GCF_018398535.1 Haplochromis burtoni
ATATAAAATACTTGTTTATTAAGGCCCTCTTAAAATAAATTTGCACAAGTAAAGACAGTGACAAAATTTTTTAGAGAACTGAAATATCAATTGACTGTATATTCAAAACACTAGCATTTTTCTACAATATTACAACTTTGAAATGGCACCGAATAGTAGGAAGGACATGGCAACCTGCTAGTGATCAAAGAAATCAGAACTCAGAACAGCGCTATATATGTCTTTTTAATCAACTTCACACTACCATAAACCTCCAGCAACCAACTGGGAGAGTAATATACACTGTTCCCTATTGTCCTCCAGTTACATGAGCTTAGAGTCTGGTTGGCTTAAATTGATGTCACTTAAACACAACACAGAGATGTTCTGGACATAAAGTTAAAGTGGTTGTTCCTTCACATTCTTTTAATGGCTTGAGTTCATTTTGTAAGGGTTTGGACTCCTTTGAACACAGGAAGCAAAAGAAGTACCTTTTTGTATTGGTGCCCTTTTATAACTATGGGCCCTATTGGCTGATGGAGTTAATGGTTAACTCGTGTTTTTTTTCATTAAAATTTCTTTTAGATTAATCTTTAAAATGACTGTAAATTTATTTATGTATTTATTATTTGTAAAATTATGTTCACACATAAGGTGTGTTCAGATGTGTTACCATACTCAGATGTTTGGGTGACAGCAAATTATTTACCCAGGCGATAATAAATTTGATGTTTTGTTTTGTTTTGAATAATGCTTTTCATTTTTTAATAATGAAAAGCATCAAATTGTCTAATTGAAATATTTTAAACGGCAAATATTTCATCTTTTCATCCTTATGATTTTTTCTAAATGATCAACTAGCTTCACTTGTGTTTTGGATTCAGAAATAATCAAATTGATAGTGATCTCTGTCTTCAAATAAAAATAAAACAGGAAAAAATTCTGCTTAAGCTTTAAACGTTTGTGTCGGTAAGTGACTATTGTACATTGGTGTTCTGAGAGAAGACGGTGCCTCTCTGTTCTCTTAAATTTCTTTTGATATCAGCAGGCTAAATATAGCTCGCAGCACCCCTCCCCCTCCTTGACGAGGTATCAGAGCCAAGAGAGCAGTCAGTGATAGGCTAACATTTTGATGTGCACAGTGACACACACACACACAGATTAAAGTGAGTTGCTCAGAGTGGGACGGCACTGTCTTTGTGCACAGAGTACGGGCTACAGTGATGATAAATTGCTGCTGTTTGCGGCACCAAATGAGATTTGAGTATTCGTCTTTTTCTGTGCGTCTCAGGGCTGCCACTGGAGGATGGTGGGGGTACTCCGATGAACCTCCTCAAGTGCATGAAACCCTCCTTGCCTCCACAAAGGTATCCACACACTCACACAAGTGTGACCATAAGCTCAGTGTCCTCAGGTGAATCATGTGACCCTTCACCTGCTAAGCCAAGCAAGAATGAGTCTTGCATTACTAGGCAAGCCACCACAAGTTATAATGGAATGAAATTTTTCCCATTAGTTGTTCACTTATTTAATATGATTTAAATATACAAATTGGTTTTTTCATTAAAATTTTCAAATTATTTTTATGTATGTTTGAAGTGTTCTTAAAACTACTCTTTCCACATCATATCTTCTAAAATTAAAATATGAATAACTTAAATAACTTTCATTTTCAAGCAAACGTCCCAAGCATTTCAAGGCTCAAATAGACTAAATCAGTTTTCTTTGGATTTTGGAGAGCAATCCTGCAGTAAGCTTTTTAAAGGTCTTACACCAGATTTGTCTATAACTGATTGGTTGTCTGTGATACCTACACTACGCCTGGTACAATAAAAGAAATAGTTATGTTTTTCAGAATTTTGAAAGTATGGTTTATTGTGAAATTCCCAATATAAAATCTTTCTTTTATGGCTTTATGCCTCAAAGGGGCATTGTCATCTCCAGTTTCATCAGTGCCGTCTCACTTGATGGGGAAGATGTTTTTTTTGAGACACAGGTTCAGAGGGAGAGTGAAGTCAGCCCTGCACGACTTGTAGTGTCAAGCGATAGGAGTGTGCACTGCGTGTGTTAGCTATTCTGACCAGTATCAACCCTTCTTCATTCTGTCTCCTCGTGCACTCCATGGTCACATTTTGCTGTTTTTATGCAGACAAATTCATAACACATATGAAATTATGATAATTTTTATTATGAACTATTAATTTAACAAAGTTCCTAAACATTACATGTTAAGCAGTCATTCGTAAGCAGAGTCTGTTTTGTGCTGGCTATAGCTGATGTTCCCCTGCAGGCCTTTCCTCATGCAGTCATGGAAAATCAGAGGAAGAGAAGTCCAATTGCAGAACCATGCTGGCAAATATAAATCAATGCAGATGGATAGAGAATGGATAGAGAATCTTTTGACTATAGACATGCTCAGTAAGTGTATGTGCTGCACCTCCGACCAGGAAGAAAAGTTGGATGCATGGATCTGTAAATAATAAAGGAAAAAAAAGAAGCAGATAACTGAATTCCCTCCAGTTTGATCTATTAAAGGGAATCCAGAGTGTTTTCTGTTCAGTCTTTTTGGATGCATCTGGATTCGCTTAAGCCGAAACAGTCTTAATTGAGTGCAGCCATACAGCCTGATGACTGCTGTTTCACTACAGAAAGAAGTGGAAGAAATGTGTAGGCAGCTCAACAACAAGCAGTAATGGTTAAAAAGGGGGAAAATGGGGAAAAAAGTTACAGAAACATATTGAATCTGATTATTAAGTGAACAAATGCCAGATTAAACTTCTATGTCTTTACCAAAATATGGAAGAGTAATTTAAAAATATTAAAAATAAAACATCCATAATGGTGTTGAAGGTTTCAGTGTCAGTAAGCCTTTAAATATTGTGCTCTGAGACCGGTGCTGTCCTTTCCAGTAAATGGTTTGCAAGGAGGAAGCAGAAACCTTAACTGTGAGATAAATAAACCATGTTATGGTTCATCATTAGCTCGCCAAAGTAAAAGGTGCAATGATTACCTTTTACTCATGTCCTTGTGCTACAGCAGTAAAATGAGCTGTAATAAGGTCTGTTTTCATCATCTATTTTCGTTAGGAAATAATAAAGTTATGTCTGATATTCTGACATTTAATGTTATTGATATCTAGATGAAAGCTCTCTCTGCCTCTGCTGAACCTCCACAACTATCCCAGTAACTCGTATTCATATCCTCCTGCAGCACTGGCGGCTCCTTCATAAATGAGCCAGTCTCCTGGCAACCAGGCACCAATCAGCACGCAGGATCTCTCTCTGTAGTAACCACTGTGTGGGGTGTGACCAATCACACACACAATCAGGTAACACATGACTTGGTATCCTGGGTATCCTGGGACATTGTTCTCCTCCTGTTGGCTGTAACTATACAAAAGACTAATTTCAGAAGTATATACAAAGCCTGGGTTTAATTCAGAGTATAAAATCAAGGGCTGCTATTCTGACTGAGACTCTAGAAGTGAAATATTTCCCTTTACTAAAAGGGCTAGATTTTGTAAGAGGTACTTGTGCATATTCAGTTTGTTAACTAAAATAGATGGCAGTCAGGCAATCCCCTGTTTGGAAGCTTATTGTAGTGGATGGGGTCAGCAGCGAAACGGATGTCAGCCCCTCCAAAAAGAGGAAAAATCTGGTGTAAGTGCACACTGTGTATGAGATTTTCAGCCCTGTTCAACAGGGGACTAAAATAATTGTATTACTCTCCTTAAAGCCACCAGAATCACTTGACGAAAACAGTAATTTTGCCTTGCACGATATGAGAGCTGCTCGAGCACCAGTGTTTCAGTGTGTTGCTCGGTATTTTTCATCATGATTGTTTTTTTGTTTTGTTTTGTTTTTTCATGAATGTCCTGTAATCTACTATTAGAAAAGTAAAGATTAGAAAACAATAAAGTCATCAATGTGCTAGCTGCTTTTCTCTGAAAGACTTTTACTTTCAGGACACTGATATGGCTGAAGTTGAGCTGCTCTCAACGGTTACATCCACATTTCATTGTTAAATGTCCTATTCCTAACCTACAGTGCTGTTATAACTTTCACAAATACTGTTTCGTCCCAAAGACCAAAACATGTTTGAGTCTACTTAGAAGTACATGTGTAAAAAAATTACTTAATTATTTTAAAATAAACTGTCTCTCTTTAACTTTCAGTTTGAGTGTTAAGAGTTAACCTAGGAAGCCCACACTTTGGTCTAATGAATGTCTCCCACCACCTTGTCTGCCTTCATATCTTCACATCACTTTATGGTTTATATGACTGTTTGGGGTGAAATTATTCCTCCTATTCGTATGTAGGTGTTTGGTGCACCCATGGGCCCTGGCGATAGCTCTGGCAGTCACATGATGCCCGGTGGTAGCCCTGGTATGGGTCCTGGGATGGGCTCCCAGTTCATAGGTCAGCAGTCATATGGAGATCCTGTCTCGAAAGGTTATGGCCAGCCAGTCATGTATGGACGTCCCAGCACTGCTTACAACCCAGCCTCCGCCTACAGTGGAAGGTATGCTATCCTATTGTTCTGATTATTGGCCAGTCTAGTTGGTGCTGTGAAACAACATTTTTTTTTATGCTCAGAGAAAAGGCAACGAGAAACTACTAGTTGTAGTAAATTATGATCACCAGTTAATAGGTTAATATGCTTTTTCATGTCAAGTTAAAAGACATTGTAGATCCTTCAACACCAATTATTAAAAAGATGTAAGTGAATGTATGTATGCATACATTTTACCTTGAACGTCATTAAAGATATATGCTGTACAGTCATTCCACCCTGGAAAATGAACATTCAAAGAAATCATGTGTATTTTAGTACTGACTATTTACACAGGCACAACTCCCCTAGCTTGCTGACTACATCCCATAGAGATGGTTTTA
Source organism: Haplochromis burtoni (assembly GCF_018398535.1). Taxonomy (NCBI): domain Eukaryota; kingdom Metazoa; phylum Chordata; class Actinopteri; order Cichliformes; family Cichlidae; genus Haplochromis; species Haplochromis burtoni. The sequence goes on from NW_024582909.1 coordinate 23,765, forward strand.
TACTGTCCGACTACCAATATCACCGTAAGCAACTGAACTCATCTTTATCATTGCCAAAGTAACCTTAGAAACAGTTGAAGAAGTAGGCTGGAAGCCAACATCAGTTAACACTGGAATGATGATAGTTGATCTAACTGTGGTACAGAAGGTCATCATGAGAGATAGGTCCTGCATTTAGTAACCTTTTACATAACCTCAGTAAATATTTCTTGCCCACAGTTGCTAAACAACTGCAAACAGCTATGCAGCCCACCACATTTCTTTCTTTCCATTTCTGTTTTGTTTTGATTCCCTGCTATAGCTTTTTCTGCCTCAGGCTCTTCACATATCCGATGGAAGAGGGTGATCTCCCAAATCAGAACCATATCAAATATAAATATCTTGTTTTGACTCTAGTGGTTAGGACTGAAATGCTTTTTTTAATTACATGCATGTAATGTAATATGGTTGCTCTCACCCACGACTCTGACTCATGCTAGTGACAAAACGTCACATAGTTATGTGTAGTTTACTAATCCCACTCATCTCCCAGTTTTCCTTTCTCTCCCCACAGTTACTCTGGAAACAGTGGAGGTGCCGGTCTAGGCGTTCGTCCACCCTCAGATTTCACTCAGGCTGCTGCTGCTGCTGTTGCTGCCGCCGCTGCCACAGCAACTGCCACTGCTACAGCGACTGTTGCAGCAATACAGGAAAAACAGAACCAGGAGCTGAGCTATGGCCAGGTAAAGGTCTCTGAGAAAAATATGTGCATCTCTTTGTGTTAGGGGAGGCATGCAAGAAGAGAAAAGGGAGAAGCTGCACATAGCTTTCATGGTTCAGGTGCAATCATTTGATGTAATTAGCTGATTTTAATTTTCCATAAATGATAGTGAGTTGAACATCTGAACTCTGCGTTGGATGTTACCAGATGTTTCTGGTAGTTGCAGCTCTAGTTTCAACTTGTTCGTGTTGATCCTGATTGCCAAATTTTTGACTTAGATAATTTTAGCATCCAAGGTTGGACCTGTTACATGTCCCACTCTCTGCCTATAATTTCCTCTGAAGTTGTTAATGAAGGCACAAAGAGAGCAGCAGGCAGTGATCATGTGCATCCTCTTTTAGCTTAGACAGACATACATGTCAATCAAGTATTTGCAATAAATGGCAATAAGTCTTTAACATCACTGTGGAGGAATTTTGGCTCACTCTTCCTTGCAGAATTGTTTTAATTTACCTACTGTGGTGTGTTTTTGAAACATTCAGATGTTGACTTGTGTATTTAAGATACGTCTGGTGCATGACTCAAGTGTGTTTGAGCTTCAGGATTTTCTGGTAGAGAGCAGAATTCATGATCATGAAGTCGTGCAGATCCTGAAGCAGTAAAGCAGTCACAGAGAATCACACTACCACCATCATGTTTGACTGTTGGTATGATGTACTTTTTCTGAAATACTGTTTCATGCTGAATGTAATGGGTTGTAAGTCTTCAGAAAAGTTCTGCTTTTGTCTTGGCAATCCACAGAATATTTTCCCCAAATTTCAGGGAACAACGAAGATAGTTTTTTTTTTTTTTTTTTTGGCAAATGTGAGATGAACCTGACAGTTCTTTTTAGTCAGCAGTGATTTTTACATTGAAACTCTGAGCAAAAATTGCAATCCGTTAATATTTTGTCATTGTTGAATCATCATACCTAACTGAGGCCTGCAGTTTTTTAGATGTTGTTCTGGGTTCTTATGAGACTTGTGTGACTTCTTAATTACACTTGGAGTAATTTTGATAGGCTGAGCAATACTGAGCTTATTTTCCTTAAAAAATACACTTTAAATAAAAAAAATGCTATTTTTATTTACTTGGGTTATCTTTGTCTAATATTAAACACTGTTTGATAATCTGAAAAATGTACTGTATCTGAAAGTGTGACAAATATGGAAAAAACCCCAAAACAAAACATCAGGAAGGGGTCTTTTGATCCACAGCACTATATTGATATTGATTAGACTTAAGTTAAATGGGATTCCCATTTTAAGTTACAGGTTGTATTTATTTCAACTACCAAAACTGCGACTGGGCAAAAGTAACTTTCACAGCTCTGAGTTGCTTAATAAATGCAGACCCTGACTCGCTGTGACTGAACTCTGTGAACCGTCAATGCTGTGGAAAAGATCCAGTTAACTTTATAACATTTTTGTTTTTTTCTCCTTTCCTTTTCAGTTGGGCGGAACATCCTCTTACAGCACCCAATTCCTATCTCATGCGGGCCCCCGTGGCCCTCCAGGGATGAACCCTGGCGGGATGATCTCTTCAAGGTCTGGACTTCCACCTTCCACCGGAGGCTTGTATCCTTCTCACCCTGCGCATATTCAGAGGATTCCACATCAAGGAGGCTATCCAGGCGGACAACAAGGACTCAAACGGCCTTTCCATTCCGAGGTCTGTGATCCCACCAAATGTTTGCTCAAACTCAAACTATATTATAGTATATTGTCCTCCATCCATCTATTTTTTTCTGTATATGTTTATCAGGGACTTGGGGTAGGGTGGGGTAGCTACCATATTCTAGCTACCATAGGGCAAGGGTCAGGGTACACCCTGGATTGATCGCCAATCCATCACAGGGCTAACAAAGAGACAACCATTTGCACTCACATTAACACCTGTGGGCAATTTATAGTCACCAGTTAAAAACATCATTTCACTTCCTATCCCCACTAATTGTCTTTGGACCGTGGGAGGAAGCCAAAGTACCCGGAGAGAACCCACGAAATCATTAGGAGAACATGCAAACTCCACAAAGAAAGGCCCTGGTCAGATGGTGGAGTCAAAATCAGGACCTCCTGTTAGGCAACAGTGCTAACTACCTCTCATCTGCCCTATTTTGGTTTATTCAAAAGGCAGAAAGAATTAGATACTTACTTGATAACTCATGCAATATCATACTTTCCCATTTAAATTATGGATTAAACAGCTCTAATTCCATTTTACCGTCTCTGTCTTTTTCCAGGGTTTTTCTGGACCACAGTATGGCTCTGGTGGGATGTCAGGGTACACTAACCAGCCTCTGCAATACCCCTCTGGTTCGCAGCAGAGATGTGCCACCTCACCCTCTTACCTCTCCAGCCGGATGCCTCACATGGGACACTACTCTGCTGGATCACACAATCCAGCACAGTTTTCCCCTGGAGCTGGACAGCCCAATCCTCCTCAGTATTATAAGGTGACCACAAAACAGAGCCAAGCAGCTTTGGGATGTTTGAGATTAACATAATTTTTAAGGATATTTGACTATCTTATAAATTCCTAAATAAAACTTGTAATGTACAGAATAAAAGCAGATGCTGAAACTATTTCACCTGGCACAACTATATCTAGAATGTTGGTTATTGGCTGGTAGTTAGATGGTGCCAGAACCTTCTAGGGGGGGGGTCCTTGGGAATCAGAACTGTCTGGTTTTCAGTTAGCCTGGGTCTCTCTCATCAACTAGCAGGTGGTTCATTTGTACTGCCAGATGCTCATGGATCGCAGTCAGCTTCTTCAGCCAGTAGGCTGAATCATGTTGGGGCCTGGTGTTGTCCAGTGCTTCATACTGGAGACCCTTTCTTGAATGTCTGCCATTGTAATGGTTACTGAAACCTGCTCGGGGAGGTTGCTGTGGTCTGCTCTTAGATCCACTAGCTAGCTAGCCGGTGATACATACTAGGGCTGCCACGATTAGTCGACTAGTCACGATTACGTCGACTATTAAAATTGCAGACGACTAATTTAATAGTCGAGGCGTCGTTTGAAGCTTTGTAAAATCCCGAAAGACGCAGGAATAAGTACGGTAGTAGTATTTAAGAGTGTAATAACGGACCGAAACAGAAGATGGCAGCACTGCATGTACAGGATGCCAGCTGCCGATTAAACCCCGAAGAAGAAGAAGCAGAAGCAGTAGGGGTGGGTTTTGATGTCAGTTTATCATTAAAATCTATTCTAGCTTGATAACTTGATATCGATTCATAAAATCCTGAATCGATTTTTAAATATAAATTATTTTGCCAAAACGCCAGAATTTCAGGTTAAACCTCACAAATTTCAACAACCACCAAACAGCTAAAACAATAAATGAGAGCAGGTACACGGATTCTGCACAAAGACGTAAACACAAATCGCGGACCCGCTGACGCATCAGAATCAGCGAGATGTCGCCTTTCTCACCCGACGGCACGGACACAGTCGGGATGAAAGCCGACAGCTCACTGATTCTAATGTTTCGGCGGGTCCATGCTTTGTGTTTACGTCCTTTTTGCGCTAGATTCTGAAGCTGCTGAATGTTTTTATAAAATCGTTTTTCTGTGTTTTATCCTCAGCTACTTTGACACAAAGGCATCTGTGATGCTTACACCTTTGATAACGTCTTGCAAGCGTCAGCTTTCTTTTTATATATATATAAAAGTATGGAAATGTACTGATGCATGATCTGAATTATAATATTTCTGACTGTCTGAGGCAAAATTTCCCCGAATCAAATTGAATCGAATCGTGGATTGAATCGATTCGGGACTTTGTCTATCGGAATCGATTCTAGAAATCAGTGACGATACCCAGCCCTAGACGCAGAAGCAGTTATGTTACAGCGATGCGGTGAAGCCTGTCCAAATTCGAAGGCTCCCCAAAACACGGCCAAAAATGCGTCCTTCATTTCCCCAGATTTGAAGGATGGGTCCGGTGTATCCTTCGTGGCCCAACCCATCTCAGAATTCATAGCACAGCCCAGCCAATTCCAGTTTGCAACAATGCTACTTAGTTTTAATATTACTCTTATTACTCTTTCTGGGTCACAAAATAAATGATAGCTAGAGGGTTGAAGGTTCACTAGAGCCGGCGAGAACAGCGAACTCCCGGCACATCATTTTGAAACCCCCCGCCGTTTTACTCTACTCAGGTTGAACATGATGTATAAGTCACTCAGATAATTTAAAAATGTTATTGTTTGGCGTGTTTTATTTGTTCCTGAGTAAATTGGTTTGGCTGAGATTAAAGATATAGTTTTTAAACAGCTGAATAAATGTCAAACAGAAGTGTGAAATGGTAGAGAATTTACTCCAGTGTCCTGTTACTAGTCGACTATCAAAATAATTGTTTGTGACTGCCCTAGTACATACAATGCATGGTATGGTTTCTCTTGCTCCTCTTTCTTGGGTTTCTGCTCACTGAGCACGTGGTCGGTTATAGCCATCTTCCTGATGTACTCGTGGATGTCTGTTGTCTTATCCTGGACTGTGGTACTGACACTCACTATGCCCTGGTCTCCTTCCTTCCGCTTAGTGTACAGTCTCAGGGTGCTGGACTGGGGTGAAACCCTCCATGCATGGTCAGGAGCTTTCTCGTCTTGATGTCAGTGGCTTCTATCTCCTCTTTTGGCCAGCTTATTATCTCAACAGGGTACCTGATCACGGGCAGCAGGTAGATGTTGATAGCCCAGATCTTGTTCATACCGTTCAGCTATCTCCTCAGGATTTCTCTGACCACCTGTGTAGTTGGTGGTTGCAGCTTTCATAGCGGCCTGTATGTGGTGTCCATTTACCTGTGGGATTTCCAGATATTTGTAGCTGTCTTTAGTGTCTGCAATTTAGTGTCTGCAATTTTGCCTGCAGTACGATCCCCTCAGTTCTGACTACCTTCCCTCTCTTTGTTACCATGTGACTACACTTCTCCAGTCCTAATGACATTCCATTGTCCTTCAGTCCAGGTGTGGGGCATCAAGTCATAGGTCTTGTAGTCACAGGTTGGTCAGTCTGGTCTTGCAGTCTAGGGCGAGTGCTTTATCTACTTGAACCAATTTATTTATTTTTTACAAAACAGAAATGAGAGGACAATTGAAACCACTTGGCTGTTTTTGTTAAAATAACTAACTGAAGTTTATTGAGTTATAAAGATGAACTATTTATAGTCTAGTTTTGCCTCTATATAACACCAAAGTGGATTTTAAACAAAATTGAAGGTACAAGCATCCAAGCCTGACACCCTGGCACATGTTCAGGAGGGTCCTGGTCAAGCCGAGCTACAGCTCCTGCGTGCTGTGAGTAAGCAGATTCACGCGATTATGCGTTTTTCCTGTTGCCACTTGTGTTGCCCTTTAATATCATCACAGTCTTTAACTGCACTAACCAAATATCATGTTGAGCAGATGAAATCCCTTGAAGGAGGGACTTGCCTCCATTTGCCTGAGATTGGTAACAAATATACAAAATTTGCAGCCAAAATTTCACTTTAAATTTTAAAATTTAAAACCCACTTCCTGTTGGGTTTGGGCTATAGTTCCAAGAGACTTTTTTCTACAGCTTGAGACATTACATCAGGGTTAATGGTAAATGGACTGGTTCTTATATAGCGCTTTTCTACTCTGTCTGAGCACTCAAAGCGCTTTATACAACTAATTCATTCACCCAATCACACCCATTCACGCAAGCACTTCTAAGCTTAAGTGCTAAGTATCTAACATTCATACACATTCACACTCCGATGGATGCATCGGAGAGCAACATGGGGTTAGTATCTTGCCCAAGGATATTTGGCATGCAGACTGGAGCAGCCTGGGATTAAACCACTAGTGGCTGATCTGCTCTGCCACCTGAGCTACAGCCACCCCAGGGTGTGCCATTAAATAACAGTGTTCACACTGAAGTGTCATCAAGGTCTGATGTTTATTTGGATTTGACGTGAATCTGGTGAACCAGTATTTCAAAGTATATTACATGACTTTTCCTGTTCCCACTAGGTGGCACTCCAACTTTTGCTGAGATTTGACATATCAATGTGTTCATTTCTGGACTCTCATGACCCCCGAGAAGCTTAGGAGAGACAGTGTTATGTTGGACAATGTGTCTTTGAGTTACAGCAGTTTCGTGCTTTATGGCAAAACATTTAAATTTGCCAAGTTGAAATGATAAAAGTGGTGCCAAAATTTGTTATCTTCGATTCAAAATGGTAGACTTCCTGTTGGGTTTAGGGTATCACTCCTAGAGGATTTTTTGTGTGTCTACAGATGCTACATGTCTGCCAAATTTCATATATGTACATGAAATACAGCATGTGGGCTCATTTCTTTGCAATTTTTTAGGGGTCACTACAGAGTCCCAAAACCAGTAAAATACAGACATTTTCACCAGTTTTGATGCATGTGCAAAATTGAATTCGTTTTTGAGTATGTTTAGGCCTTTAAATATTCTATTCGTTTCACAGAGTAGATAGAGTAGGGCCTTCACAATTTTGTGCTTGGACCCTAATAATTAATACAATGTGAGTGAAGTGCAGACTCTCACCTTTCATCCAAAGGGTTTAACAAAAGAATTGCATTAATTGCAGATGTGTTTTCTCCACATCTTTGTGTCGACATACCTGGGTACTCAATGTCATGTTTGGTTTCTGTGGTCTTCAGTCAGAGCCTTTCAATGGTCAGGGCAGCATGGCAACTGGAGGACCAGGAGGATACAATGCCTTCACACAGGCTGCAGTGAACGGGGTAAGTACTCCATGCACTCACCCCATGCTGTCAACACTGAACACCTAAGCTCAGTTTCTCTTAGTTTTGTTATACTAAAATTCTATGGCTTCCTATATTTTATGAAGATTTTAATATCTAAAAATTAGAAGTTTAAGTATTTTTTAATGTTTGAATTTAATTCATGCTGTTTTTGATTCATTCTACTTAGAAGTCGTGATGTTTGGTTGCAGGACTGTGTGAAGATTGTAAAGCAGAAGCTAGTTTTCTACTGCTTACAGTATCTAATGTTCATCATGGGGCATCATATAATTTGATAAGAATTTAGTAATTTTAATTCCATTATCGATATCACTTTTAGATTTGATTCCTTGTCAGTTCGCATTAGGTTCTCACCAACTCTGATTTAAGAACAACATATGAAAGTCATTACAGTCGTGCAATTATTTGCATGCTGTCAAATTTTTGTGCGTGATGGAGATGTTGCCCCTGTTTGTTATGATCGATGTTGGGGTTGTTACTCCAAAGATTTATTACACATATTACAAAGAGAAATTTTTTTAAGTTATGCAGTAGTTAGTTAATTACACACTGAAGAAAGTAATTTGTGTCACTACTCGTTACATTACTTTCATGGTTCTCTGTAAAATTATCTGAAAATCACAGTCTCATAATTACCATTTAACAATATGAATCTATAGTCCCACACACTAACACAAATCCCTATCCTAATGAGGACACACATGATTTTTCTCTCAGTATTTACACAAGCTAACAATATAAAGTAAAGAAGAAAACCAGTACAAAGAGACTTCAAAGCAATCACCGCAGCGATTCTACTGTAGAAACATGAACAGGTAGAAAGGTATTCAGGCTGCAGCCTGACTGCTCATGCTTTTGTCTGGCTGCTGAGGTTAGAATTCAGTCAGCTTTAATATTACTCAGGGTTCTTGACTAGCTTAGCATTAGCATGCTGTCTTTACAGGTACTTACAAAGAGCCGAAGTTCTGTTCTGAAGTGTAATGCAGTTATTTCTGTCCTGGATGCTTTTTGAACTTTTCTAATGCACTTAAGTTAAAGTACTTAAATTAAAGAACAACATGTGCTTAAATTAGATAGGGTTGTGCATGTAGAGAGGATCGATTTAATCCATTTAGTAATAAGGTTGTAACATGACAAAATGTGGAACAAGTCAAGTGCCGAAAATACTTTTTAGTTAGGTTTGATGCTCTAAATATTCCTCATCCTCGTCTCTCAGCCAGTTCGGGGTGGGGTGCTTCCTGGGTATCCCACCTCACCAATGGGAGGGAATCCTACCCCTCCAATGACACCGGGGACCTCCATACCTCCCTACCTTTCTCCAGGCCAGGAAACCAAACCCCCCTACCTTACAACAGAAACCAAAGCCAACATCAACACCCAGCAGCCCGTTACAGGTGAGACTCAGCTGCCACAGAGTAAGTACACTGCTAAAGATGATATACAGATGAAGTTTGACTGGAAATAACAAATTACTTGAATTTAGGCTCTGTAGCATTTCCTTAATCTTGTGATGAATGGCACTGAAAACTTGCCTCTACCTCAGCTCTCACAGTGTTAATAACAGAGTAGAAGAATAATTAACAATTGAGAAAACAAACAAACATCAAAATGTTTAATTAAAAATTGATTGAGTCATAAACATTGTATCCACAAAAGAACAACTGATCACAAAAAAATGTAAATGAGAACGCGTGCAGGTCAGAGGTTTTTAGTATTCATCTAAAAAGGTACAGTTACTTTTGTTTCCTTTCAGACTCCTCTCAGGATAAAATTAGGCATAAACAAAAGTGTCTGTTTTATTTGAAAAAATGGGATCACAACCTCGTGCCTCAGTTGTCTGTCAAGGCACCAGATAGACCTTGAATTCACTGATGCATCAGAAACTGCAACTTTTCATTCAAGGTAACCCCAGTGACGACCTGCGTCTGACTTTCCCTGTACGAGATGGTGTAGTATTGGAGCCTTTCAGACTGGAGCACAACCTGGCTGTCAGCAACCACGCCTTCCATCTGCGAGACTCTGTCTACAAAACACTAATGATGAGGTATAAAGACTGACACTGCAGTCACATGACGAGAGCAGAACAAAGTGAGAAACAGTGTTTGGAACAGTTTGAAGCCTGAGCTTTGGCTTACATAGATTACTTGTGCATACACTGACCACGTTTAATATCATCCACCATTGGACCAGGATATGACAGAAAAGAAAAAAATGTTATAGGTTCTTTTTGAAAATATTTGAGGGACACTGTGCTTGACTGTGGTGTGATATGTAAATAAATTGCTCTCTTCCTGAGCAATTTAAAACGGCAGAAAGAAAACAAATGAAGAATGTCTGACAACCCCACCCAGTCTTTTCCCCTGACAGCTGTTTTGTGTCTCCCTCCACAGGCCAGATTTAGAGCTGCAGTTTAAGTGTTACCACCACGAAGACAGACAAATGAACACTAACTGGCCTGCCTCTGTGCAAGTAAGCATCCATATCTGTTATATATTTGTGGACGTCAATATACACACGTATGTACGTTTGGCTTTTTGTATGGACATTTATTATCAGTGCATTCATATGTCTGTTATTCATAGGTTTAACGATTAGACTAAGCACTAAACTCTGACCCTAAATCGAATTGTTACTTTAAACCTGAAGCCAAGTCTGAACCCTTAAAGAGGCATTTGAATGGATATGAAAGGGGAAACTTTGACTTTGAATTAAAAAATGTCATCACATTGATGGTCTAAAACTCAGTGGTCTATAATAGAGATAGCTGAGATAGCTGGATATGTTTTGTATTTATTGGTTTGGTTTCCTGTGACTAATTATAAACAGTTCTTGAGATAACATTTTGAAGAGGTAACTGTCCCCACATTTCAACTTTAATTACCACCTTTAGAAGGGATGTTCTAAAGGTGGTAATTAATTTGCCAGGATTTTGTTGACGTTTTCTCTTCTTCTCTCTTCTTCATTTTCATCAGGTCAGTGTTAATGCAACTCCTCTGTCCATTGAAAGAGGTGACAACAAAACCTCCCACAAGCCCTTGTATCTAAAGCAAGTGTGTCAGCCAGGGCGCAACACTGTACAGATCACAGTGACAGCATGCTGCTGTGTAAGTTCCTCGATGTGACTGTTTCCTGACTCGGTCACAGAAATGCAGAAAATTTAGTACAGTACGTTACATTGAACTAATGAATTAACCTCATTTTGTACTCCTGTTTGCCCCTCATGTCTCTTTGTCCCCAGTCCCACCTGTTTGTGCTACAGTTGGTGCACCGGCCATCTGTCAGGTCTGTTCTGCAGGGTCTGATGAAGAAGAGACTGCTGCCAGCCGAGCACTGCATTACAAAGAGTGAGTTATCAACCTCATCAGTTATAGCAGGGCCCACTGGTTTCCACTTAACACTTTGCCATGCTATGCATTCATTCAGTGAATTAGAAAGCCCTGTACAACTTGGTATAGTGTGTATGTGTATTTGTATTTTATGCAATACTAGCTGTGAGGTCGCATATTGATTACCAAGGTTCTGTGACTAAGCCTCGAGTTGAACAGTTTTGGTAAATGGACTAGTTTTTATATAGCGCTTTTCTACCCTATCTGAGCACTCAAAGCACTTTATACAAGTAATTCATTCACCCAATCACACAAGCACTTTTTCTAAGCTGTTAGTGCCTATCTAACATTAATACACATTCACACTACGATGGATGCATTAGAGAGCAACATGGGGTTAGTAAGGATAATCGAACCACCAACCTTCCAATCAGTAGATGACCTGCTCTACCGCCTGAGCTGCAGCCACCCCAGTTTTACCATAGCCACCTTGGTTTTTTTAAAAGTATGCAGGATATGTGAGGAAATAGATTTGAAAAGCAGAGAGACAATAAACACTTATAGTCTAGAGATATGATAATGCTAATCATTGGACACGATAGTTTATGAACCGAATTCCTTATTGTATTCAGTATTGGTGAAAAGTAGCAACTGGCAAATGGACTGGTACTTGCATAGCACTACTGAGTACTCAAAGCACTTTGTACAACATGTCTCATTCAACATTCATACAAGCACTTTTTTCTGTCTAAGTGCTTTCTATCTAACATTCATACTCTGGTGGATGCATCAAATAGCAGCTTTGGGATTAGCAGCTTCCCCAAGGATATCCGGCATGCAAACTAGCATAGTCAGGGATCGAACCACAAAGCATTCGATTAGTAAATGACCCATTCTACCTTCTAAGTTACAGAGAATACAGAATGAAGAATGAAGGAGCTAACTTTGTAGACTTCCAGTTGTGAAAAATAAAATTCACCATTGAAAGAAAACTGATTTGGGGATTTATTGAAAGAAACTTTGCAAGGGGATCAGTACAGGACAAACAGTCTTCACACCAGCATTGATACAGAAAAATCTTTGTCTATTTCGGCTGTAGAGTTTTCTCCTCAAAGGAGTACTAGGAGCACTCGGGTAGTCATCTTTTTCTTTTTTATGGTCATTTTGTTTCAGTAAAAAGAAACTTCAGCAGTGGCACCATTCCTGGAACCCCTGGTCTGAATGGGGAGGATGGAGTGGAGCAGACGGCTATTAAAGTTTCTCTCAAATGCCCCATCACATTCAAACGAATCCAGCTGCCAGCCAGAGGCCATGACTGCAGGCACATACAGGTAAGGTCATGTGTGCACTTATTACTTACACCTCCAGATAAATTCGGTGGAGTTCTTTCAACGTGGAAATCTTTGATCTTTTTTTATAGTGTTTCGATCTGGAGTCCTATTTGCAGCTAAACTGTGAAAGAGGGACCTGGCGATGCCCTGTTTGCAAGTAAGTGCATTAACAATGACTTGTTGCCCTTTTTTCATAATCAGTAATCAGCATAAAGTTTTCACCAGCTGTTTGCTCCTCTTGTTCACAGTAAAACAGCTTTGCTAGAAGGACTGGAGGTTGACCAATATATGCTTGGGATTCTTGTCTATATCCAAAAGTAAGTGTTGTTACTGTAAATAGTTACTTAACCAGTGGTATTTCCATACCACTGGGTCATGATACTCACCCCCCAAGCAGTCATGGCAGATGCTTGCTACTCCCCCAGCCTGGTTCTGCCAGAGCTTTCTTCCTGTTAAAAGGGAGTTTTTCCTTCCCACTGTCACCAAGTGCTTGCTCCAAGGTGGTAGTTTGATTGTTGGTGCTTTCTCTTTATGTCTCTACAGTCTTTACAATATAAAGTACCTGAGACGACTACCGTTGATATATACAAGTAAAATGACATTGAATTTAATTGATATACTCACTTCTGTACTGCTGTCATTTTTAACAAAAAATAAAGTAATTCTTTATTTGCCATAATCCTGAAAAATGATAAACTGCTATCTAAAGAGCTTGCCAATTTTCAGTTCACTACATTTTTGTGGTTAAAAAGAACAAGGTTCACAATAATGCTATATACACACACACACACACACACACACACACACACACACACACACACACACACACACACACACACACACACACACACACACCAAAAATGTTGAGTCACCTTTTATTTCTTTATATTTTGCTTCCAATTATTCTTTTAAAATCTTTTAAAGTTTTGCTTTTTCACATACTTTTTGCCCATTCTTTACTTGACCATTTTCAGAGGACTATTTTTTGTTTGGTGAACAACTTAGCTCTGACCTTTTGAATCATTCAAGCGTAAAAAAGGCACCCAACTCATGAAATGAACTAGTCTTGTTGCTACACATAACAGAAAACTAAGCCAAGAACCAGTTTTAAATAGTATTTTTAGGTACTTTAATAGCAGACCATTGCAAACACACTTAATTAGTTCACATTTTAGTTGAATTCATGAGAAATGACAAAGATAACATAGTTTGAAAGACATAAAATAGTTTTTTTCCCACCGACAATAGGATTCCAAAAGCACTATTAGCAGAAATAGCTATTATTGGTATTTCTTAACATGCTGTGTGGTGTGTCCTTAAAAAAACATGAGGAAACAGAACAAGTGGAGGACAACAAGTGATGGATCTATACAGGAGCATTAGTTTTCATTCATCACTCCAGTGTTGTTAATTGGGAATCATCAGATAGTTTGGGTTCTCTCTTTAATATTGGAAGCTCGTCATAATATAAAATGCCTTAAAATGACTGTTGCTGGGAACTGGTGCTATATAAGTAAAACTGCATTTAATGAATTATGGACACATGATATTAGAAATGGGCAGAATTTGATAAAAGCTCCACATTTTATTTATTTATTTTTATTATTTAATGTCCTCAATTTTCATGTCTCACCCTTCCCTCCCTTCCTCAGTTCAGACTATGAGGAGATCACTATAGACCCAGTATGTGGTTGGAGGCCGGTGCCTGTTAAACCTGACCTTCACATAAAAGAGGAGCCTGATGGACCAGTCCTCAAACGCTGTCGCACAGTCAGTCCAAGTCACATGGTCTTACCAAATGTGATGGAAATGATTGCTGCTCTGGGCCCAGCATCATCCCCCTACCAAAGTCTGAATGCAGGAGGCAGGAACACCCCAGAGTACAGTCGGCCAGGTATGAAAGAGGACTTTTTTTTGTTGTTGTTATAATTTGAAGAGAGGCGGTTATAATTAACATACATAAAATATAATGAGATTTTTTTGCTACAGTTTAAGTCTGATTCCATTTTATTCACATTCCCTAACCCACCTAACCTCCAAGATCAAAATGTAAAAAATAATTAATCTACATGAATATACAAATAAACATTTTTAATATAAAAAATGTCTTACAACTAGGTTTTAATAAAATTTTGAGATAAAAATAAGGTTGGAGATTGGTCTATAAGATGGATAGATGTAATTTTGGTTTAGTTACCTTTCCTATGTTTTTTGTATCCTGTGGTCATATTTGTATGTTAGAATCTGTCATCTTTTTCTGTATTTCTTGTTTTACTTTGTTCCATAGTTTGTGGAATTATTTTTCTCTCAAAAGTTGCATGTGACGAAAAACATAATCTGCAAAGCAAGTGTGCACTGGGATCTAGCAATTATAACTTTGACCACAATAGAGATGTATAAACCTGCCATCAAAAAGTTGCTCACTCTGCAGGAAACGCATGTAACTGCATACATGACTAGATTGGAGTGCTTCAAAATGTCCCTTAGAATTATGGTTTTTAAGATTTCTTCAGCATTAACGTAAACCAGTGACAGTTGTCGATTGTCGAGTTGTCCGATTACTTTTTTCAACTAACAAGTAAAGTAAGGGATTACTGTTACTGCATTACTAGAACGTGATTTTGTTTGTGAGAGTGTCTCATGACAATGACGTATGAACGTGCGGCGTCCGTGGCAGCAACAGACGTGTATTGATCAATAATGGATAATATGGACTGCGGAAGAGAGTACGACCATGCAGCGTTTAAAGCTTAGAAGTACTGACACTACTTTGAGTTTTATTCTGTAAAAAGTGACAAAAACATTAGCGTCCATTGTACACTAATAAAGTAACTAATTACTTTTTAAAAAGTAATCAGTAAAGTAATGGGATTACTTTCTTGGAGAAGTAATCCGTAATTAGTATCTAATTACGATTTTCAAGTAGCTTGACCAACACTGGTTGTCAGTATTTCCACTGCTGCACAGCAAACAGCAACTGTTGTTAAGAGCAAACTTTATTTTCGAAATTATAAACAGATACATTTTAAAACAACACTTATGTTGCTGCCATGGTGTAACTCTGTTTAATGCAATAACCTCCATTAAAGTGACCAGTCACTTTAGGACCCCTCTTCCTTTGGGCTCCGCATCCAGACAGTGAAAAGTCTGATTTGAGCGAGCAGCTTTTAGCGCAAAAGCTACCCACAAGAGTGTGTAAGCTGCTAAGCTCTATTCACGCAGGATGTTGAATTTGCACACATTACTAGGAGGCTGAGTAGCACTGGCGGCTGCCTGCATGTTTGATTTTAGTGTCACGGTTTCCTCATTAGATTTGTGTTATGCTTTTTTACATTTTTCCAGCCTTAATAAATGGCTCGTTTTCTACCTA
>NW_024582909.1:39313-43236 GCF_018398535.1 Haplochromis burtoni
CAGAATTTGATAAAAGCTCCACATTTTATTTATTTATTTTTATTATTTAATGTCCTCAATTTTCATGTCTCACCCTTCCCTCCCTTCCTCAGTTCAGACTATGAGGAGATCACTATAGACCCAGTATGTGGTTGGAGGCCGGTGCCTGTTAAACCTGACCTTCACATAAAAGAGGAGCCTGATGGACCAGTCCTCAAACGCTGTCGCACAGTCAGTCCAAGTCACATGGTCTTACCAAATGTGATGGAAATGATTGCTGCTCTGGGCCCAGCATCATCCCCCTACCAAAGTCTGAATGCAGGAGGCAGGAACACCCCAGAGTACAGTCGGCCAGGTATGAAAGAGGACTTTTTTTTGTTGTTGTTATAATTTGAAGAGAGGCGGTTATAATTAACATACATAAAATATAATGAGATTTTTTTGCTACAGTTTAAGTCTGATTCCATTTTATTCACATTCCCTAACCCACCTAACCTCCAAGATCAAAATGTAAAAAATAATTAATCTACATGAATATACAAATAAACATTTTTAATATAAAAAATGTCTTACAACTAGGTTTTAATAAAATTTTGAGATAAAAATAAGGTTGGAGATTGGTCTATAAGATGGATAGATGTAATTTTGGTTTAGTTACCTTTCCTATGTTTTTTGTATCCTGTGGTCATATTTGTATGTTAGAATCTGTCATCTTTTTCTGTATTTCTTGTTTTACTTTGTTCCATAGTTTGTGGAATTATTTTTCTCTCAAAAGTTGCATGTGACGAAAAACATAATCTGCAAAGCAAGTGTGCACTGGGATCTAGCAATTATAACTTTGACCACAATAGAGATGTATAAACCTGCCATCAAAAAGTTGCTCACTCTGCAGGAAACGCATGTAACTGCATACATGACTAGATTGGAGTGCTTCAAAATGTCCCTTAGAATTATGGTTTTTAAGATTTCTTCAGCATTAACGTAAACCAGTGACAGTTGTCGATTGTCGAGTTGTCCGATTACTTTTTTCAACTAACAAGTAAAGTAAGGGATTACTGTTACTGCATTACTAGAACGTGATTTTGTTTGTGAGAGTGTCTCATGACAATGACGTATGAACGTGCGGCGTCCGTGGCAGCAACAGACGTGTATTGATCAATAATGGATAATATGGACTGCGGAAGAGAGTACGACCATGCAGCGTTTAAAGCTTAGAAGTACTGACACTACTTTGAGTTTTATTCTGTAAAAAGTGACAAAAACATTAGCGTCCATTGTACACTAATAAAGTAACTAATTACTTTTTAAAAAGTAATCAGTAAAGTAATGGGATTACTTTCTTGGAGAAGTAATCCGTAATTAGTATCTAATTACGATTTTCAAGTAGCTTGACCAACACTGGTTGTCAGTATTTCCACTGCTGCACAGCAAACAGCAACTGTTGTTAAGAGCAAACTTTATTTTCGAAATTATAAACAGATACATTTTAAAACAACACTTATGTTGCTGCCATGGTGTAACTCTGTTTAATGCAATAACCTCCATTAAAGTGACCAGTCACTTTAGGACCCCTCTTCCTTTGGGCTCCGCATCCAGACAGTGAAAAGTCTGATTTGAGCGAGCAGCTTTTAGCGCAAAAGCTACCCACAAGAGTGTGTAAGCTGCTAAGTTGAATTTGCACACATTACTAGGAGGCTGAGTAGCACTGGCGGCTGCCTGCATGTTTGATTTTAGTGTCACGGTTTCCTCATTAGATTTGTGTTATGCTTTTTTACATTTTTCCAGCCTTAATAAATGGCTCGTTTTCTACCTACCTATAGCATTCTTGGTCCTCACTCATTAGTCTGTATCATTTACAAATTGTGACAGTTATTTATTATCACGATACCAAGGAGTGATCGTTCCAACAAATTTCCCCCAAAAAGCCAAGGTCATACAATGCTCCATACCCAAGAGCTACATCTGAGATACTACAGAGCAGAGTTAGCATGTTAACGTTTATGACAATCAGATTAGAAAAACACTGCACAAGTACAGAAAGCCTCTTCTCACTATGCATGGCAACACTACTTCACTTTCCAAATTTGCATTCGAACAAACCATGAGACTTCTGGAACAATGTCCTGTGGACAACAAGACCAAAGTTGAGACCTTAAAAAAACTGTGCATAAAGACATGCCCACAAACTTCAATTAACCGATGCAACACTGTTAGAAAGTGTGGATTGATCCCTGGATACTCCCACCTACATGTCAACCTATACTTGAATAAGATACTGAACCCATGTTGCCCAGATACATGTTTTAAAAAGTGCTTTGAGTGCTCAGTACAAAAGCCCTACATATACTGTACATACCATGACTGTAACTGTATTAAAAAGAAAAATTATAAAATGATAAATAACAATAACTAATATGCTCCCTCAATCAAATAAGGTCTGTTTAGTACTCTGTTAAGTCAAATGAGTTAAGGTAGCAGCTTATGTGTCTTCATTTATTTTTACTGATGTAAAAACACAAAATTACTTGATGTGAAACACTTTCCCAAATTCACTTTACCACACCGGTCCATTATCATACCAGTAATCCCTACCCTGTGGTTTAAGGGATTATTATAGGGATTACACTGCTAAAGAGCTGCATACCAAAAAAGCTGTCTTAAATAGCCATTTCATGTCAAGATTATTTTTTTTTTGGTTGAGATTTTAAAGAAAAACGTAATTTTGATTTCTAAAATGGTTTAAGAGCCCTGATCTGATGTGGAACCACTGATTCTAATCAGATGGATTTAAAAGCCTGACAAATGTATTGCTGGATCTACTTTTTTCGGTGCAACTTTCTTTGACAGCTTTTTTTTTCTTTAATTGATACCATTTTAAAGAGGACTGTTTGCTTGGTCAGAAATGTCCAGAAAATGAAGTTTCCGTGGTTTCCATGCTATCCCCACTTGTAACTCATGATATATATTGTGCATCATTGCAGAAACTATAAACAAGCATAGAAGATAGATGTGAGGTGACCTAAGTAATATTACAAGCACTGCAATAAAGATATGCTCTTTGACTCTTCAACAGGAAGTTTTCTCTTTTCACTGTTGCCTTGAGTACTATTATGCAACAGGGAAAAAAAGTATCTACTGGCCTGTTTTTATTTGCTCAATGGAAATAATGTTTGCTATTATTTTTGTTGTAGGGAATCAGGGATTCTCCAACCAGCCAGGATTTACAGATTTCCCCAACACTCCTGGGACCCCAATACTAGGAGAGTATGCACCTTCTGGACCACCACCTCCACTCCCTTATCAGTCTGAGCAGGTTGGATATCTTTAATACCCAATTAATATATATGTAAATAAACAGGCAGGAAAAAAGAGGGACCTTATGGCCACAGCAATGAGAATTAGGGTCAGTTTCCGCAGGTATTTTCCTTTGACGCTAAGTAGACTTCAGCGATAAACAAGAATAAATGCACCACAGTCAAAGGCTTCTTATATACTGTACTGTTGTTTATGTAACCCTAATTGATGCAGTCCATTACTTGAAGAACCACACATAGTAGTTTATCTTAGGGCTAGCTACTAGAAGCTACTGGAAGTCTGACTTCTTGTTTCAAATCATTTTGTCTGTTATGTTTTCTCAACTGAAAACCTCTATCTCAGAGATTCCTGCTCTTAAATCCAAACTTTTTAAAAAACATTTAAATCTTCAACGTAATGTTAAGTCTTATGTGTGATTTGGCGCATCTCAAATAAATAAATAAATAACTGAATAATCCAAAAAGTAGCTATATTAATGCTGAAACAAGGTTAAAATATTCCCTCCAAACAAAACGTATAAATTCTAAATGTGCAAATCAGTCCATGCATGATTACATTGCTCTGCCTGTCAAAAAGTCACTTGCACAAATCTATCGCCTGTCGTCATTTACTGGATTGACGATTGGAAA
>NW_024582909.1:43656-56641 GCF_018398535.1 Haplochromis burtoni
GCCTGTCGTCATTTACTGGATTGACGATTGGAAAAATTTTACGTCGCCCAACCTTAATGTCCATGGGGGGAGAGCTTTATCAACAGGAAAAGCTATATAAGATATAAAAATACAGTTAAAAGTCCAAGCTTGATACCCTCCTTTAGATTTTCTAAAGCTGTTCAGTGGGGGAGATTTGAGTCTTTGTCAGGCCAGTTCTGACCCTGGGCCTTGTGTTTGACGCTCCTGATTTAGATTATGAACGGAGTAAACGGCTAACCTAACCAATGAGTGCTGTAATAGGATGTTACTGAGTGGATATTGTGCACTGTTTTTTCTCACCCACGCCGTTTGGCAGTGAGCCCACTTCTCCAAAAGTTGGTTCTGTTCATCTGGACGTAGCGTTTTGTGGGAGAAACGTTTCATCACTCATCCAAGTGACTTCTTCAGTCTCAGCTGACTGCAGGTTTCCCCAATCTTATAAACAGTACATTTGCATAATGACTGAAACCAGCCCACTGAAGGAACAATGGGCTGGGAGATCAGTTCCTTTATCATAATTATGCAAATTCTCATGACCATTTATCAACAACCACTGATCAATGGCCACGAGTATCATTCACAGAGAGTTGGGGAATGGCTGCAATCACAGCATTGTAAAATGGCGAAAGATGTACCCTTAGGCCCCGTCCTCGATTCAGAGATGGTCTTGTTTTTCAAAGCTTCTGTTAACAAAGGGCAGCCCATCAGAAATAATGTGGGCTTATGTGGGAGCATGGCCTTAATGGGCTAAAATGGCTTTTTTTCACATAGAGGATGAATTGAGGTCTGCACCAAGCCCCAATATAAGATAGATGAGGATTATTATTAACTGTTAAGTAAGCAGAACTGTTATGGTAAATTTAAGTATATAAAGCTAGAAATCCACAAGGTAAGTCTTTTATGGTCTCTTAGAGCTCCTGGGTAACTCACTGTTCTCTCACTGCCTCATTAAAAGTGAGAAAAAAAGAGTGTTGTGTAAAAGTTTAATGTTCTTTATTTTTGGAGAGCAGTTTTCTGATTTTAGACTTCAAAATAATGCACACCTTTCATGGTCATGAAAGTGCTTGGCAAAATAGACAAAATGTAAAGTTTCCCCCTAATATTTTAAAAGTTATCAATTAGCTATAAGAGTGTTTGCCTTTTGATTGGTTAGTTGTTTGTTTTGGTTTGAATCATTTGGCATCCAGCTTATAATCATGCTTCTCTGCGCTTGGCTGTCATCAACAACATGTTTGCTCACACTTACAGTCATCGGCCACTAAAACAAATCCTGTCACATGCAGCTGCTTCGTTATTTCAAAGTTGCTGCCAGAAACGTCTTACCTTCAACCTCTGAAGTAAAGGCCTCAGTAAATTGTCCTTGCACAGTATTATTTGTGGTGAATAATGTTGTCCATGTGATACTGTAAAATAAGCATTCCCTTCTTGTTTCCTTTTTTATTTTCTTTTTCCTGTCAGACGGCTCATTCTGGACAAATTGACCACTCTCATAACATCCTCCAGCAGCATGGCTCAGGTGTGCACAGTAACCCGAGTCTGTGTGACACTAGCAGCCCTCTGCCACAGCGGAGCACCAATACCCAGAATACCCTCGGACAGAGCGAAGGCACCTTTGGTCTGAGCGGCCCGGGACTGCCTGTAGGAGAGGGGACAGATCATGCGCTAGATGTGAGTAGAGGCCTGTTGATGTCGTACTAAATTTTCAGTTTAAAAAAAAAAAAAAAAAGAATAGTAAAGAAATCATAAAAACGTATAAACATAGTGTAGCAAAACATTTCCCATAAAGGAACAGAAATATGAACATGATCCACAGAAAGAGTGGGGTAAACAAGAAGTTTGGTTCTTGTTTGTGTATATAAAGATTTGAATACAGTTTTAATAAGATTGCTGTATCTCAAACTTTCAGTGTTTATTTAATTTTAAAAACGTTTTAAGTGTCTATTTTTTTTCCTTAATTATCTGTCATCAAGCTTCTTCCTGAGCTGACCAACCCAGATGAGCTGCTGTCCTATCTGGGCCCTCCGGACCTTCCCAACAACAGCAGTGATGATCTGCTTTCTCTGTTCGAGAACAACTGAGTCAAACTTCCATTCCAGCCTCTTTCTCTCTTTGCTGTAGCTCGGCTCAGTTTTCACCAACTTCTTTGTGTGTGTTATGTTGTTTTTTGTGTATCAGTTGCTCTGAAGTGTCCTGCTGCTGAAATTCTTTGAGTACAGTGTTAAGGTGTACGTAGGAACACTCTCGAAATGTGAACACTATTATGAGTTTGAAGAATGCAACAGTACACAGGCATTGACTCTACAGACCAGCATTTGAAACTATAGCACAAATCACTGGCTGGAGTATTTTGTATTTAATGATTAAATTGTTTTTTGTTTGGTTTTTTTTATTGGTGTACATTCATAAAGGAGTTCCCAAAATTTGACTGGGGATTTTCATACATTAACATACACTTCTGCACATCGTGAGTGCTGCAAATTGTCTGCAGATCGTTGTATTGTAACTTGTCCACATGTTAAGTATGATAATGGAAACAAAAGGTTTCATGCAAGAATATTTTTGTATTCTTGCCTTAAAATTAGGTTTTTCTGTAAGGTTCTTATTGGCTTATTTTTAATGCCAACTCAGCTTAAAAAACATATATATTTATTTATATATATACAGTTAATTTGAATTTCCTTCCATTACATAGCCCCTTTAGTTTAAAGCACCCCTATTATGCTTTTGGGATTTTTCTCATTCTGAAGCTTTTTTTGTGTGTGTTAAGTTTACACAGTTCTAAAAGTAAAGGTTCAAGCTAAACAGGGTCACTCCCCCATAGGATACACTGCTCCTAAACGGTATAATGATTATTTATAAACTTGTTTGGCTCTAGCCAATAATATCCCACTAATTACCAACAGACTCCAACATAAACTTCACGACTCAAATACTGATATGGCTTCAGATAGCATATTGCCAGTGACGAGCAATTTGTCTGCATCTGCATTGTCTGGTAATATTAGCCAAAAGAAAGACAATTTTATGCTACAGAATATGTGACCAACGGCCAGGGTTGTATCATGGCTGTGCAGGTTCATTGTTGCATTTCATTTTTGAGGGGAAAGTCAAATCCAACTATGAGCTCACTTTCTGAGTTGAAAAAGTTGAAAGCACCTGTTTTTCTAAGATTTTTGTTAGTAATACAATGGAAAGCAATAGAAAACATTAAGTACTGGTTATTTACATAAACACATTGCCCAAGAATGACCAGTTAAATCAAACTGGGGCTTGGGATAAGTGTGTTTTCGATAGACGGTATATAAGTTGGAGCCCCGTTTGAAGGTTTGAATTTACTGTTTTCAGCTTTTGGTTAACAAACATTTGAATGTGACAAGGAGGGGCGGGTCTGACTGCGAAACTAGTTGTGTATTGGCTAATGACATGTCGATCACAAGTCATATAAACTTTCATTTTAAAGCATAGTGTGAATAAGATTTACAAAACAGTTTTTTGTAAACTAAACTCAGAAATAAGTTACTGAGGTCAAATCACATATAGGGTGTAAAGAGTTGCTGGAGCAGTTTCCCTTTTATTCGTATGAAAATATTACATGGGACCATCATTGAAAGAGCTGATATATATATATATATATATATATACACACACACAAGAATAGCTCTGACATTCTCATATTATAAATCATAAATTTGTAAGTGATATCTGTTGGAAGTTGATGTTAATCCAAACAAGCATTGTGTGATCTATTTATAAGAACAGCCAGATCTTCTGAGATTATAATGGGGGAAGCCATGAGTGGTGTCAATGGTGAGGTGAGGTTGATCTAACCTTATAATGCTGTGGTCAATTTATGAGAAAATTCAAATTTACAAGATTGCAAAGGAATGTGGTATGATCCAAACTCAGTAAACTTGGGGTCATTTAAAAGTATTTATAGTTATTTTCAAGCAGCAGTGGTTTGATGAGTTTGAGCCAACTTTGGGAAACTGAAGAGGATTACATTGGACATTTTTGGTAATTAAATAACTAAATATTAACCTTACATAATTTAGTTTGTTTATATTTATTCGGGTAAAGATTGATGATTTTGTGCAATTTTATTTAAATTAAATACTATAAGTAACTATATTTATTCATACAAGTATTTCTTGCTTGAGACCCACTAATTGGTAGCATGATGCATTTCTTAGTTGTGGTCATCTTCTGGGAATTGATGATAATGCAAGATAAAGAAAACTGACAAACATTTTCTTAAATACACAATGATTACAATGTAAAATGAGAGTGGTTAAGGTGTAGAGCTAAAAGACACATGTCATCATAGAGTAAATGAGAAAAAGCCCAAAGTATGAAGGCATTGCCAGTAGGCCTTTTCCGCAACATAAAGCTGGGAGAGCACTGACATTCATTGTCTCTCTGACATCCTTCAGCACTGTGAAATGTACAAAGCCTCACTTTCCCTCTGTTGGTTTACCCTCTTTTGAGGGCTTTCAAAAATACTTTATATGAGCTGTGTGTCATGGCATTTTTCTGCCATTTGAAAGTTAGTATGTTTTTATATTGTTTTACATTTATAACCCATCATGGCACGGGTTTACGTATTGTATAATCAACTGTTTTCATTAGAGAACGTGTGTGTGTATCAGACAAATTGTTAAACATGATCATTTTAATGTTATTAGTTGGATAAAGGATCATTGTTGGCACTGTATACTGTATGTTTAAAAGTGTTAAACCAATTGTTAAAAATCAAGGTCATACATAAAAGATGCATGTGTGACAAAAAAAATGGACAGTCAGCAGTCATCAAGATAAAGTTGAAATTATTCTTAATGTGGTTTTTTTAAAGTTGACATTTTTTTGTATGAACTATTTACTCGTTGTGGTCCAACATTGTGTTGACAAAGCAACAGAAATTCTTTTCCACGTTGAGCTACGCAAAATTATATTTGAAAAGTATGAACAAGCAAATTTACTACAAAAAAACGAAACAAAAAACAAAAAAGATTTTTAAAAATGTTCTGCCTATTTTGTAACACATTGTAATTGCCATTATTTTCTATTTATTTTTTAATTATAATTATCATTGTATTCACAGTTGCTTTGTCCCCTTCCTGAAACTGAATCAGAATTAAACATTGCTATTTGACCAATGGTGTTTTTCTATTTAACTTTAACATTTATTTTAGTTTTAGCTTTTTGAATGTATTTATAGTATGTAAAGCTTTTTCCATCAGAATGCCAACTGCTGTTTGGGTTAGTCCTCTTTATTAATTTTGTTTTCACTAATAGTTAACTATTAGTCTGCTTTTAGCTGGATATTTAAACTCTGTGTTATAAATGGATAAAACTAATAGCATAAATAATTTTTTGAAATAGTTTGTATGTTACAGCATTTTTGGGCTCAGAGCATAGCCTTTAGAATTAATCCTACTTCTATTAGCAGGCACATCATCAATAAACAGTGGTGGTCTGGTTCTACTGGCAACCATGCCTATGCCATAACATTGCCTCCACCATTTCTCTCTTTCGCCATACTTTTCCCTATAGCATGCTGTCCCAAGTTAATCTTTGATTTATCTGTTTTTTCAGTGTAATGATGGCCACCTTGACATTTCTGTGGACCTCATATTGAGAGTTCCATTGAGCAGCTACCAAATGGAAATCCAACATTTGGAATCAGCTTCAAATCTTTGATCTACTTAATTTATCATAGACCTCTCCTGACCATGAAACTGCTTGTTAGTCAACTGTACAATTAATGCTGAACCTGAAAATGGGGGACTATGTATAAAAATTCCTAAATTTTCTGTTCAGACAGTTCATCGTGCCATCCACAAATGTTGGCTGAAGCATATTATGCAAAAAAGAAGCCATATGTTAAAATGATCCAGTAGTGTCACCATTGTATGTGCACCAAAGCTCATTCAAAAATGGACCAAGGCAAAGTGGAAAGCTGTTTTGGGCTCAGATGAATCATCATCTGACCCCAAATGTAACTGATGTAATGGTCTCGATGGACTTTGGTCTTGTCTTGGTCTCGCTTTCTCGGTGTTGCTGTCTCAGATCGACATAGTGATCGGGGGAGATTTGGAGTCAACAGTATCCATGAAACACAACGTAAGTTCTCTAAGAGCTTCACTTAATTTCCTTTCGCTGCTCAGCTCTCACACAGTGGCTCAGCTATGCTTCAATCCCTCCATATTGTGGCCAATCACATGCGAGGATATAGGATAATATCATTATGTGAAAAACAGAGAGGGTGAGAGACGCGACAGTCAAGTGGAGCGTGCGTCTGTCCTCTCTGTAAGTGAGTGAGACAGTAGACAGCGGGGAAGAGGGCTGTGCGAGTGCATCGCAAAAACACATAAATTTGCCTGACACCCGTAAACGAAGCAGCATCTGGCTGCAGTTTAAAGACTTTTTTTTGTCTCGGTCTTGTCTTGGTCTCGATACACTCTGGTCTTGGTATTGTCTTGGTCTTGGTTTAGGTGGTCTCTTGACTACAAGTCTATCAAAAGGGAATAATTTAGGTCAGGCACCTAACTGTTTTGCTTCCTGCCCCGCCCTTGAGGGTTGCCGTGGAAATGTCACACGTAACCTCGTTTATCTTAAATCCAATTGGTCAGATTTGGAGTCTTTGAAAGGGAACGGCTGTGATTGGCTGTGGGCCATTTACATCGCTGCTGCAAGACCCATCCAAAAATAGACCCGAGTGTCGCTGTCAGGTTCAGCACGTTATTCTCTATCACGACCGAATCGCGAGCACATTTGTGAACATGGGAAACCCCAGAGTTTTCTTTGACATCACAATTGATGGCGCTAACGCCGGCAGAATTGTAATGGAGGTAAGAGATTCCTATTATCATTTATTTTGTCACTCCGTGTTCCAGAGCTACAGCTTCGTCATCTTCAAAGGAGTAGTCTCAATTTCATTCCCAATAGTCTGATGAGATTTAAAACCTCGCTGCTTTTTTTATTTATTTATTTATTTTTTAACTTTAGTTAAAGCAATTGCATGTAGGTGTCAGTGTTATCGTCAGGTGACAATATAAACCGAGGGCAACCTAGTGCTACTGTGGTTAGCACTGTGGTTTCCAATCTAGCCTTTCTGTGTGCGGCCTATGTTTTCTTCCAGTGTCTCCGTGGGTTCTCTCCGGGTACTCCAGTGTTCCAGGTTAACGGTTTTTTACATGAACTATTTATATTTGTATGTTCCAGATGTTGCATTCGCACCCTGCTTGGGGAAGGGTGGGGTTGCTGTCTCTAGTATAGGGTTGAGTGTCGATAAATATGCTGCTTAAAAATATATTAAAATTTAAGCAAATAAATAAAAGCAAATATCCTTTAGCAGGTCTCAAACTTGCGTGTTTTTATGACATCAATAAATTCTCAACCTTAAAACAGAATCCCCTGTTTCCTTTCCACTAATTGAAATCTCTGTGTTCTGTAGCTCCGGGCTGATGTGGTCCCAAAGACTGCAGGTACGTGAGGTAGAAAAACATTTTCCGTGTCACTGTGCGTCCTCAGCTTCCTCACACCCAACAATCAATTTATGTTTCACTGCTGAAAAGTTTTCGTTCCCATTCAACCACAGCGGGATTTATTCTAAATATCTGTCAGGGCTATGGGTGATAGAGATTGTGAAAATAATACATGAATCAACTGACACGTGGAGATACTAACACCTATAGCTTAATACTAGAAAGAGAAGGATCTGTGTAATGCTTTACAAATTTACTAGATCACCAGCCACTAAGGTTTATGCCACAGCTGCCTAAAAGTTATATTATTATGACATTATTTATTATGTTTCTGAGATGAATAATTCACCATAACTTACTTAATCAAAATGGTATTTCTAAAAATGTTAAAATATAATTATCATTGTTATCCATGAAGTTTCAAATTTACTGTAAAGATGATAGAACTTTATTAATCCCTCAGGTAGGTTCCTCCAGGAAATTGAGTATTCAGGGTTTTTTTTTTCCGTTTGTTTTTTTGTTTGTTTGTTTGTTGTTGTTGTTGTTGTTTGTTTTTTGTTTTTTTACCAAAAGCAGAAAAATAGTTTGCTTATTATTTTTATTGACTTTAGTTGCTTTATATATTTTTAAGTAAGTAACAATATGCTAATTTTACAGAAAACTTCCGTGCTTTGTGCACTGGAGAGAGAGGTTTTGGCTACAAAGGCTCCACATTTCACCGTGTGATCCCTAAATTCATGTGCCAGGTACAGTCGAGGCTTGGAATATGTAGTGTCCTCACTTTCACCTGTATGTATGTATGTATGTATGTATTTATGTATGTTTACCACATGTGCTTCATTTTTTCTCTTCAGGGTGGAGACTTTACCAACCACAATGGAACAGGGGGCAAGTCCATCTATGGAGAGAAATTTCCTGATGAGAACTTTCAGTTGAAGCACACAGGCATGGGGACACTGTCCATGGCCAATGCAGGGCCCAACACAAATGGTTCCCAGTTCTTCATCTGCACAGCCTCAACTGACTGGTAAGCTCTACTTAGTAATGCTGCTGCATTCAGGTTCTATTCAGCTTATTTCAGGTGTCTTTCTCGCATACTAATACTTTCCTCTGCTCTCCAGGCTGAATGGGAAGCATGTGGTGTTTGGCAACATTGTGGAGGGTATCGATGTTGTCAAGGCAATGGAGAAGCAAGGCACAAAGAGTGGCACAACTAAAGCCAAGATTGTCATTGCTGACTGTGGCGAACTAAAATAGTGTAACTCATTCCCTTATCAGATATAGCCTTTATCATCCACGCCAGTCAGTTTTTATGGTTCAGCATATCAACAGTCAGAATGGGGAAAAACACCAAGTTGACCAACTTTCTCCTTCTAAAATGTTTCTCTGCTGTGTTGTCATTTGTCGTGTTATTTTTTGTTTGTTTGTTTAAATAATTTATTTTGTTTTATTTCTTTTTACCTATAACATTATCCTTTTCATGATCACATTTGTTAATGAAATCTAGATAAAATGGTGGTGGTGTTATAAATAAACTAATTGAAAGCATGTTTTTTGTGTATGCCCTCTTTTATTTATACATAATCAGAATCGTGTTTATGTGCCAAGTATATGTGCAGACACATACAGGGAATTTGGTTCCGGTAGATGGTGGCTCTCAAGCACAGCAATGTAAATCACACACACACACACACACACACACACGTATCTATATATACAGATTACACATTACATATGCATACACATACATACACACACAAAGCTGTGTAAACCAACTATAAATAACTAATCTAAACTTATATACATAAAATACAGAAATGAAATGAGGTGGAATGAATACTACAGAATGTACATAAGGTGTAGTTGCAGTCTGGCAGTGGGAGCAGTGTGACGGGTCAACTGTTTAGAAGGGAGATGGCGAGGGGAAAGAAACTGTTCCTATGTCGGGTGGTCCTGGTCCAGATTGTGCTGACTGCACCAGAGTACCAGCCGCTCAACTTCCTGCTGGTATGCAGACTCATTACCATCCTGAATGAGGCCAATGATAGTGGTGTCATCTGCAAACTTTAGGAGTTTAACAGCCGAGTTCTTGGAGGTGCAGTCGTTAGTGTCGAGGGAGAACAGTAGTGGTGGGGAGGGGAGGGTGAGGTGTGGGAGTCTGTCCGTCTCAAACCTGCAGTAGAATGTGTTTAACTCCTTGGCCAGGTTTTTGTTTGCTTCAATAGAGATTGACAGACCACGTGACTTTCGCGCATTGCATGCCAGGAACTCGTGGCAAAGCAATCCAAGTACCTGCATCAAATGCAAGCATTTGCAGCACCGCAAAACGTTCATTCTTCGGTTCCAATAAATTCTTGCTTTTTCTTTGCCCCCCAAAAAGGTATGTACAAAATGAAGGAGAACAATGCCGGTCCGTACAAAGACAGACTTGATGAAAAGATAAAAAATCAAACCAGTGAAAGGGTTAGGCCCTTACAGGGTGGGGGGCGTCTGTAGCTGGTGATTTCCTGCAGGCCCCTCCACACTGACGCTGGGTTGTTGGCTGAGAGCCGTTCTTCCAGCTTCTGGGAGTAGATCCTTTTAGCTGCTTTCATCTCCTTGGTCAGTGTGTTCCTAGCTTGCTTGTACAGGGCCCTGTCGAAGTGTTGACAGGGCCAACGAAGATGTTGGAGTTTAGGAGTGAACCATGGGTTATTGTTGTTGTATGTGTAAAAGGTCTTTGTTGGCACACACACATCTTCACAAAAAACTGATGTATGATGTCACAGTGTCCGTGAGCTCATCTAGGTTCTCAGATGCAGCTTCAAAAACAGTCCAATCAGTGGAGTCAAAACAGTCCTGCAGTTCCTGCTTTGCTGCGTTAGTCCACTTCTTCACAGTTTTGACTACAGGCTTGGCACGTTTGAGTTTTTACCTATAAACTGGAATAAGATGGACCACGCAGTGATCAGAATGTCCCAAAGCTGCCCGGGGCACAGAGGCATCTTTTAGAGTGGTGTAACATACACACATGCACTAGGGAGCATGCAAACCCTTGAGATTAACTTAAATTCTAAAGTCATCTAGCCAGCTCTGCCACTTTTGCTGAAATCACATAATACTTTGGTTTCAGAATTCTGCTTCCAGTGGTTTGGATTATCTTGTTGCTTGAAATTTCCACAGCAACGTGAAGAAGCCTGCTTGTTTGCAAGTCATTGTCCTTCAGGTGTATTTACAGCATGTGTTCTTTGTTGCATATACTCACTGGGATTGATAAGAACACAGAGCAGACAAGCGGGGCACATTTCTTGGAGCATTATATCCCATCTGTTAAAACAAGAGATTGCCAAAAGAAATAAATGTAAACTTTACTGATCAGTATGTGAAATTACTATCCAAGCCCCCTAATTCTGAAGCTAAACCTTCCCTCTATCCACTTTCACTTCCATTTTTTTATGGCTCCAAATCACACTTATATTGTATTATACTTTATATTGTAAGGTAAAGGTGCTACAATAATAGGAAACCCCAAAAATCAGATGACCACCTATGAGCAAGTACTTGACAAACAGTGGAAAGGAAAAAAAACTCTTTTAACAGGTCATAGCGCAGGGGTGGGCTACTCCAGGCCTCGAGGGCTGGTGTCTTGCAGGTTTTAGATATCACCCTGGGTCAACACACCTGAATCACATGATTAGTTCATTACCAAGCCTCTGGAGTTCTCCAGAGGCTTGTTGAGGAGGTAATTTAGCCATTTGAGTCAGCTGTGTTGGCTCAAGGACACATCTAAAACCTGCAGGACACTGGCCCTCAAGGCCTGGAGTTGCCCACTCCTGTCATAACAGAACCAGGTACAGGAAGGGGCCTCCATCTGTCGTGATTGGGGGTGATGGTTGACATCCATCCATTTTCTTTTGCTTATCCAATTGATGGTCATAGCAGAGATGGAGCTTGTCAGTCAGTTGCAGGGATAATGCATAGTGAGAGACAACAGTGCAAACTCATATTCACACCTACAACCAATTTCGAATACCAATTAACCAAAACAATAACAACTCCAATATGGTAGAACCCAACTGAGTTATCGATGGGCTGATATATCCACCGATATATCTGCAATCTTCTGCCCTGAGCCGCTGTTTCTGTGCTGCCCAGCTGTGGTGACAGTGGCACAACATGTCGCCCACTGATTTTTACCATCTCTGCAGAAACTCTGACATTGGCAAATTATGTATTCGGAGCAGGCGGTGGTGTGTCAACAACAGGTGGACACACTGCAAGACCAGGCAGTGCTGAGCCATTACAGGGGGGGCACGTGATGAAAAGGTTTAGAGACAGAGAGAGCATGTTCTAGGTTCCTTTTTTTAAAAAGGGATTTTCAGAACTGTTGATATATGAAGCAATCCTCATTTAAACATGGGTCAACCCTGTTTTTGGCAATTATGACAGTTTTAATAAAACCTGCAAGTTCCTGCATTTATGCTGAAAAGCAAGGAAAAGTTAAATGATGCTTGTAGTCAGTGTTGGGGAGTAACGGAATACATGTACCAGCGTTACGTATTTAAAATACAAAATATGAGTAACTGTATTCTGTTACAGTTACTGTTTAAAAAGATGGTATTCAGAATACAGTTACTTTGTTGAAATAAAGGGATTACACGGCGGTCTTTTCCTGTTTCATATGTTAAGCTGTCCCCTCTCTATTTTTGGTAACTGCATGCTGGTGGAAAACCCAAACAAAACACGCATTAAGAGGCTCTAATGCCTTGGTCTCAATCTCACGGCCCATGTCACCTCTACTTGCGGCCCGCATGAGTCATTTTACCCACACTGGCTTTTCTCTGGGATCTTTGCTCCAGTACGACAGTCTCACGTTTCTGTGGAGAGTAAGTCTGACTTTGATTCTGATTTTCAGGGGGATATGGGGATCATAAATCACAGGTTTGACACAAGGTGTATATTATCACCTTATGGTATTATCATCAGCTGTTTTTACATCTCTGAAGCGAGTCTGTGTGTTCTTCAACTTGAATGTCCTCTTTCCTTGCATGAACATTAAAATTAAAAATATTAAATATTTGATCTGACACAACACAGTTCGTAAAAAATGAAAACAGTAAAATATCTCAGTTAGAATATTTTTATTACATTTAGTAGAGAATTTATCAAAACAAAATTAGCAATGTTCAGTGTTATTTACAATAAAAACAGACACACAAGATTAAAAACCAACTTGAAGTACACAGATTAAGGCATTAACATCTCATTTGCTAGTGTCTCCTTTAATGAACCACACAGAAAGTGATACAAAAATAAATTTAAAACAATTCAAGTTTTTCTATAGAAAGGGCTCTATAACAAAACAATAGAGATAGAAACAGGAATTGAGAACAACATCAATCACAGCACAAAAAATTCACGGATACAAAACATGCAAATCCAATACAGCATAGGTAATACAATGGTAATACAGGTCCCATCTAGAAATTATCATATATATA